>NW_024037374.1:4654309-4780679 GCF_015832195.1 Motacilla alba alba
GAGTCCATTCTGACACTCTGAGGCCCTGTTGGGCCAAAGGGCAGTTGTGGCACTGTGTGGCACCATGGAACCATGGAGACCATTGCGACACTACAGGGCCCCATTGAACTAAAGATTCATGGAACAATGTGAGACTTACGGAACCAAAGGTCCATTGTGACATTGCAGGGCCTCATGGAATACTGGAGACCACTGTGACACTTCAAGGCCCCATTGCACCAAGGGGCTCTGCAGGACTTTGTGGAACCAAGGAGACCACTGTGACACCGCAAGGCCTCATGAGGAGCAGGGGATTATTGTCACACTATGGAGCTCCATGGAAACAAGGGGCCAGTGTGACACAGCGGGGCCTCATGGAAACCAGGATCCAATATGCAACCACCATTGTGACCCTGCAGGGCCTCATGGATCCAAGGGAACAGGTAACAGGTCTGGTTGGCTTGTCCTGACTGGCTCAACTGACCTCAGCATGTTGAAGGTCTGTTCTGATGTGCCCCTGAAACACTGGGCTCAGTGCTGTCCTTTCTATGGAACAGAACCACCCCTCCTGCCCAGGCCAGGCACCCCTTGTGGGAAAACAGGACTCCCAGACAACTAACCAATCTGATTAGCAGAAGCCGTTTATTGTTTACCTTATGACTTATTTATACATTCTAACCCTTCTGCACACACTGATCACGCTCTTCTTCATTGGTGCCTCTGTCTTGTCCATGCCTTCTGCACACAATTCTCAGAGTATGTGATTGGTTACAGTCCAGGCGGTTCTCAGCCTGCTGTTATCTGGTTCTTGTGGTCTTGGTATTCTGTTTCTCAGCCTCTTCCTTCTCAATTGTGCACAGTTTATATCTTAGTAACCTTGATGAATTCCAGAGGGCTCTGATAAGAATAACTACAAGCAGTATGGCTGGTGCACAGAGTGGCCTAAGTTGTTCAGATACATTGCTACAATTCCCCCTTCTTCTTCTTGCACCAGCCAAACCCTTTTCATTGTATTTTCTACCAAGTGGGTCACCAATTTCATTAGGCATGGAATAATACAAAGCAATATAATAATGACTACTAATAATAACAAAGCTCCCTTTAAGATCTTTCAACCATCCAGTTATTCCCCATCCCTCAAACCATTCATCAAAGCCCAAATCATTCACAGTCAATTTCTTCATGTTGTCTTGTAGTTGTTTGAGTTTCCTGTGAATGCATGCAGAAAGGTCAGAGAGGTTCATATAACACATTCCTTCATAATCCTCACACCTGTGCCTATGTGCTAACAGCAACAAATCTATAGCAGCTCTGTTTTGCAGTGTGCCATGTCTAATACAGTCCAATGCAGTGTGCCATGTCTGCATCAGTGAGCATCTGATTTAAAATAGCTGAACTTGTGTTCAGTTGTTTTGACTGTCCAGCATCCCAACTTATTAAGCATAGCCAAAGCTTGAGCAGCAGCAACACCTGGAGTAAGGAATGATGCTGTTATTTGTGCTGGAGCGCCCCAAATTCTACATGATTGTCACAATCAGGTCTTAAGCTTGTGATTGCTCTTTTAGATTTCTTGCTATGTCCTGCTCTCCAAACAGTCTGATTCAGCATTTCGCACATGCTAGGGTCAAACATGGTTAACTTTCCTAAACAACAGGGACCACCAAATGGATTGCTCGGAATTGCAGGCCATGCCCTATCCCCACAGATTAAAAGGACACCTGGTGGAAGCTTTCTTACACTTGCATTTTCATCAGCACTTCCACAATAAGTCCAATTGTGGCAATATTTGGTCACATTCCTATACTGTGGAGAATTGGGATTAAGGATGACACTATTATTTTTGGGTCATGGGACTAGGCCATGGATCATAGCAGTTGATTTTGGGTTAGAAAAAAGCAATAATTCCCAGGTACCAATCCTAGCAAGTCTAGTTCTTGGGGCTCTAATACGCTTGCATTCAGTGATTGTGTTATCATACCTGCTTGGAAGCCCTCGCCGTTTGGCCTAATTCCCAACCTTTTGCATATGTCCAATTTTGTACCACCTCTGGTTGTGTTACACCAGCGATTCTCCACACTTGATCTATTTCCTCCCACATATGGCTTTCCTCTGGCTCCTACCTATTTTGCAAAACCAGTAAAATTACTTATTGGGATACCAATTAATCATGTACAGAAGGGATCTCCTGGCATGGCTAAAGATAAACAAAAGGAGCCCACCCCAGTAGCACTGGCCCAAGTAAGCCACATATTCCATCAATGCCATCCCAGCGGGTTAATTTCTTCTGCACTACGGATGGTGCCACATATCACAAGTAACAGAGGGAGACTCCCAAAAACCTGCACATCTAATTTAAGACAATTCTTCATCATTATCATCAGCAAAAACCCCTTCCTCTATGAGATCAAGGATAAAACCTAAACTGACCATGCCTCTTGCTCTTTGCGCTCTTCTCCTATTCTGTCTTCTCTGTTTCTTCTCTTCCCACCTCCGCTTTGTTTGTTCCCACTGCTCAGGTCTAACTCCCCAAGTCCTAGGGATAAATATTCCTTTCCCACATTCAATAGCCTTGATCTCATTCTCTCTTTTTTCTTGAGCTTCCAGAGTTTGTTATCATACCACTGAATAGCCTGCCTCAATTGCTCCTGAGAGTCAAACAAGCTCAGCGCTTCTTGACCACGTGTGTGTCAACTCAAAGAGGGAAACCAAAGGAGTTCCACCAAAATGAAAGCAGCCTCAGCCTCCCATGACCAAGCTACCAGGTATGATCTGTCAGATCCCCTTGAAGGAACCTCTACCATGTATGCCCAGGAAAGAAATAATAACCAGTGTTAGAGAACCCTGCTTCTAGTTAGGAAGAGGCACAGGAAAACCAGATCTTCTGGATGGTGTGGATCCTATGGCTTGGCCCATCAGAGCCACAAAAATATGACACCTTAGTTGATACTGGAGTACAGTGTACCCCAATTCCATCAGGACATGTGGGGGCAGAACCTGTTTCCATTGCCAGGGTGACGGAGGGATGGCAGCAATTGACCCTGTTGGGAGCCGAGGTGAGCCTGACTGGGAAGGAGTGGCAGAAACATCTTATTGTGACTGGCCCAGAGGCCCCGTGTAGTCTGGGCATCGACTTCCTCCGTAACGGGTGTTACAAAGACCCAAAGGGACTCAGGTGGGCTTTTGGAACAGCTGCTGTCGAGGCAGAGGACATTAAGCAATTAAGCACCTTGCCTGGACTGTCAGAAAACCCACCTGCAGTAGGACTTTTGAAGGTAGAAGACCAATGAGTGCCAATTGCCACCTTGATGGTGCACCGCCAGCAGTACTGGATGAATCGAGATGCCGTGATCCCCATCCACAAAATGATCCGTGAGCTGGAGAGCCAAGGGGTGGTCAGCAAAACCCACTCACCCTTCAACAGCCTGTGCACAAATCTGGCAGAAAATGGAGACTGACTGTGGACTATTGTGCCTTGAATGAAGTGACTCCGTTGCTGAGCGCTGCTGTGCTGGACATGCTGGAACTCCAGTACGAGATGGAGTCCAAGGCAGCAAAGTGGTACACCACTAATGACATTGCTAACGAGTTTTTCTCCATTCCTCTGGCAGCAGAATGCAGGCCTCAGTTTGCTTTCACCTGGAGGGGTGTGCAGTACACTTGGAACCAACTGCGCCAGGGGTGGAAACACAGCCCCACCACCATGGAATGATCCAGGCTGCACTGCAAAAGGGTGAAGCTCCAGAACACCTGCACACAATCGATGACATCATTGTGTGGGGAACACGGCAATGGAAGTATTTGAGAAAGAAGAGAGGATCATCCAGATTCTGCTGGAAGCTGGCTTCGCCATCAAGAAGAGCAAAGTTGAGGGACCTGCCCGAGATATCCAGTTCCTGGAAGTAGAAGCAAGATGAACGGCGTCAGATTTCAACTGAGGTCAACAATAAGACCACCATGACGTCTCCAT
Source organism: Motacilla alba alba (assembly GCF_015832195.1). Taxonomy (NCBI): domain Eukaryota; kingdom Metazoa; phylum Chordata; class Aves; order Passeriformes; family Motacillidae; genus Motacilla; species Motacilla alba. Next base: position 4,658,256 of record NW_024037374.1, read on the forward strand.
CGACCAGCGAGAAGGAAACACAAGCTCTCCTAGGTGCCATAGGCTTTTGGAGAATGCACATGCCTGAGTACAGCCAGATTTTGAGCCCTCTCTCCCTGGTCACCCACAAGATGAATGATTTCCACTGGGGCCCTGAGCAGCAACAAGCCTTTGCCCAGATCAGGCAGGAGATCGATCATGCAGTAGCCCTTGGCCCAGTCGGAATGGAACCAGAGGTGAAGAATGTGCTCTACTCTGAAGCTGGGAACAATGAAGCTGGGAACAATGGCCTGTCCAGGAGCCTTTGGCAGAAAGTGCCTGGGGAGACTGGAGGCCAACCACTGGGACTCTGGAGCCGAAGTTACAGAGGGTCTGAAGCCAACTACACTGCCACACAGAAGGAAATCTTGGCCGCCTGTGAAGGAGTTCAAGCTCCTTTGGATGTGACTGGCACAGAAACACAACTCCTCCTGGCACCCCGACTACCGGTGCTGGGGTGGATGTTTAAAGGAAAGGTTCCCTCTAGCCACCATGCCCCAACACAACGTGGAGCAAATGGATTGCCCTCACCACACAGCGTGCCCGTACTGGAAACCTGAAGTGCCCTGGGATATTGGAGATAATTACAAACTGGCCAGAAGGGGAGAACTTTGGTCTCACTCACAAAGAAGGGCAGGAAGCAGTGACACGGGCTCCATTGTACAAACAACTACCAGCAGAAGAAACATAATATGCTCTTTTCTCTTACGGTTCCTGTCACATTGTAGGGATGAACCAGAAGTGGAAAGCAGCCGTGTGGAGCCCCACAAGACAGGTTGCACAAGCTACCGAAGGAGAAGGTGAATCAAGTCAACTTGCTGAACTCAAGGCTGTTCAGCTGGCCCTGGACATTGCTGAAAGAGAGGTGACGAAAGCTCTACCTCTGCACTGATTCCTGGATGGTAGTCAGTGCTCTGTGGGGTTGGCTGGAAAGGAGGAAAAAGGCCAACTGGCAGCGTAGGGGAAAATCAATCTGGGCTGCTGATGAGTGGAAAGACATTGCCGCTTGGGTACAGAAGCTACCTGTGAAAGTTCATCATGTAGCTGCCCATGTCCCTGAGAGTCAGGCTAATGAGGAACACCAAAACAATGAGCAGGTAGATCAGGCTGCAAAGATAGAGGTATCAAAGATAGACTTAGATTGGCACCATGAGGGGGAGTTGTTCCTAGCTCGATGGGCCCGTGATGCCTCAGATCATCAGGGCAGAGATGCCACCTCTAAGTAGGCACGAGACCGAGGGGTGGATCCAACCATGGACAGTATTTCTCAGCTCATCCATGACTGTGAGACGTGTGCTGCCATCAAACAGGCCAAGTGGGTGATGCCCCTATGGTATGGTGGGCAGTGGCCCAAGTACAAGTATGGGGAGGCCTGGCAGATTGGCTACATCCCACTGCCCCAGACAAGCCAAGGCAAGCGCGACGTGCTGACCATGGTGGAAGCCACCACGGGATGGCTGCAGACCGCCCCTGTGCCTCACGCCACTGCCCATGACACCATCCTGGGCCTGGAAAAACAAGTCCCGTGGAGGCATGGTAACCCTGAGAGGACTGAGTCTGACAATGGGACCCATTTCAAGAACAGCCTTATCAACACCTGGGTTGGAGAACATGGCATTGAGTGGGTGTACCATGTTCCTTATCGTGCACCCGTGGCTGGGAAAGCTGAATGGTGCAATAGCCTGCTTGAAACCACCCTGAAGGCACTGGGTGGGGGGACTTTCAAGAACTGGGAGAATTATTTAGCAAAGGCCACATGGTTAGTGAACACCCGAGCTTCCATTAACCGAGCAGGCACTGCCCAATCTGAGCCCTTGCAAACAACAGATGGAGGCAAGGTTCCAGTGGTACATATGAGAGGTATGCTGGGAAAAACTGTTTGGGTTACTTCTGCCTCCAGCAAAGACAATCCTATCAGTGGGGTTGTCTTCCCTCAGGGATCAGATTGCACCTGGTGGGTGACGCAAAAGGATGGAGAGACCCGATGCACACCTCAGGGGGACCTTGTTCTTGGGTGAACTACCCATGACACTGTGCCTGTATCTGTATGTACATATGTATATCATTTTTAAAGGTTTAAATGTTCTCTCTTTATCACCTGTAGAATTTCTTCCCACTGAGTTGTTTATGGGAACTGATGGCTTGAGCTGGGTGAGGAGGGGGAACTCTACGTTTTTGGGAGTTTCTCTGGCAGGGAAGGGCGGGGGTGGGGCAGGGATACCAGGAGATTTGGGCTGGGGGCAGCTCCAAGCTTGCTCTCGCTCTCTTGGCACTGGAGGGGACACAGGCTGGGGAGGGAATTTGCCACAAGACTCCATCTCTGCTGCCTTCTCCTACCACCACAGTGACCCAGCAGGAAACCTTTCTTCTGCTGCTGGGCCCCGCATCCCCCTGCCCTGCCAGGGCATCCCCCAGGTTCCAGCTATGTGCCGTGGAGTTTCTGATATATCGTGTCCACCACCCTGGAATTTTTTGCTCATCCCTGCCCTTCCATCCTGCTGCTCCCGAGAGTCCTGCTGGGTTACGGGGCTCGGCTGCCCCAGGGTTTGTGAAGCAAAGCCTCTCCTCCATCCCTCCCCGTCTCGGCCCAGCCGCCATTGCCGCTGCTCCCCGAGCCCGCGCCGGAGCGCCCCCTGCAGCCCGTGGGGATCACTGCACCGGCCCTGCCCGCCGGGAGCCAGCAGCGCCCCTGCTGGCTGTGCCCGGAACTGCGCCAGAGGGGAAAGCGCCGCAGCCCAAAGGCTGGGACTGGGTTCCTGCTCCTGCTCTTGGGAATGCTGCAGCTGCTGGGGTTTCGTGTGCCTTGTGACACACACGGGTAAAGAACTGTTATTACTATTCCTATAGCTTTGCCTGAGAGCCCCTTAATCTCAAAATTATAATAATTCGAAGTGGCAGGGGTTCTCCATTCCAAGTGGGGCTATCATGCCTTCCCTAGCAGACAGCTGTCTCGTAAAGCAGGGCAAGGTGTTTCAGTGCCATGGATCACAGATGCTGTTCCCCCTGGAAGGACTGTTCCCCCCCCATCCCCTCTGAGGAGCTGAGCAGAAGGAGCTCACAGGGTGGATGGCCTGTAAAGCAGCTTTTGCCTTCAGATGCTGAAAGTCTGCTTGGCAATGGCCCTGCTCACCTGAGTTCTTCTGCACCTATGCATGGCGAAGCAGAAGCCCATGCTTTATGGCCCTCTTTACATCTTCCACAATTGTAATTCCTTGGAAGACCTGTTGAAGGGTATTCCTCAACACGGATTCCATGGCCCTTGCAATTTCCTCCTCTTTGTTTCCTGTTATGAAAGAACAAGGTCACAGGGTCACTGATGTTTCCTCCTTGAGCAGAAGACCAGCTATCTGACACAAGCATGCCCAAAGGCTCTGATTTAACCTCCCTGGCAGAGGGTCTCTCCTCAGGGCTCTCCTCTGGGTGGTTTTTTCCTTCCTGATTCCCCCTTAGAAATCCTCACCTCACAGGAATTCCATTTGGCCATGAAGGCACAATCTGGAAATGGTTTTCTCTTTCTCCCCACATTTTTAGCAGGGAGGGGACAAGAAACCCAGAACAAGTTTTCATCCCTTTTCAAAGTCTCATTTCTGCTTTCTGTAGCCCAATAAATGAAGAGCTCCAGCTTTGAAGTGGGCCACACAATTCCAAGCCCACAATGGCTTGAGCCAGCAGGAATTGCAGGGGTTTCCCTGGACTCGCCTGGGCTGCTCCTTGCCCTGGCTTTGCTGGCTGCAGCTGGAGCACAAACAGGACCCACGGCCAGGGAAGGCCGATCCCTCCTCAGCTGTCCCTGCCCTGGGGCCAGAGGCTGTTCCCAACACACTTTGTGTGCTGCCTGAGCCAGGCCCAGGGGCACAGTCTGGGGCCAGCCAGGCCCACACTGGAGGCTGTGCCCCAGCTGACCCTTCCCTGCACCAGCACCAGCTCCTGCAGGCAGAGCTGCTCTCCACAGGCCCTACGCTCACACACACATCCAGGCTCTGCTCAGGGAAGCTCCTCTCCCTGCTGATCATCAACAGGGAAACAAGGCTGAGCTCACATGGGCCCCAGCATGGCACCTGGAGTGGGGCAGCAGGAGAAGGGCAGGGGGAAAGGGAGAGAGACTGGGACAGGACTTCAAGGGGGGACCCTTAGCAAGTATCAGACAGTGAGAGAACTCCCAGCACACACCCTCTGCAAAGGTGAAGGACTGAAGAGGGATTTTGACCCTCTGCACCAGCAGAGAACACTTCAGCATGGAGATGTGTGGCAGCAGCTCTCAGGCTACAGAGAGCAGCACGACTTTCCAAGGCATTGTGCTGGAAAAGACCGTGAGAAGATCAGAGAGAAGAATGAGAAATAATTCTAATCCTCACTTGCTGCATCAGTTGTTGTGAACATGTGGAATGTGTTATGGAGATTTGTCAACCAAAGGGTGGTTTCTTAATTAGCCAATGGTAATGGTGTTTGGACTGGAGGACTAATTAGGACAACTTGTATTGTAACTGTCTGTAAAAGCAATGGGTTTCTTAATAAGTTTAGGATAATAAAGGGATTGATCAGCCTTCTGTGAATCACGGAGTCAATGCTAATTGTTACGCGCCTGGGGGCCTGTGACAACAGAGGAGTTTCAGTGCCATGGATCACAGAAGCTGTTCCCCATGGAAGGACTGTCCCTCTCCATCCCCTCTGAGGAGCTGAGCAGGAGGAGCTCACAGGCTGGATGGCCTGTAGAGCAGCTTCTGCCTTCAGATGGATCAAAGTCTGTTAGGCAGTGGCTTACCTGAGTTCTCCAGTTCTGCTCTGCAAAGCTGAAGCTCATCCTTTGTAGTCTCCAGACATTCCTCTACATCTTGTTGCAGAGTTCGAATTCTTCGGGAGAGCTCCCGGAAGCTCTTCTTCAACTTGGATTCCAGGGCCCTTGCAATTTCCTCCTCTACATATCCTGTGATGAAAGAACAAGGTCACAGAGTCACTGATGTTTCCTCCTTGAGCAGGAGACCAGCTATCTGACACAAGCATGCCCAAAGGCTCTGATTTAACCTCCCTGGCAGAGGGTCTCTCCTCAGGGCTCTCCTCTGGGTGGTTTTTTCCTTCCTGATTCCCCCTTAGAAATCCTCACCTCACAGGAATTCCATTTGGCCATGAAGGCACAATCTGGAAATGGTTTTCTCTTTCTCCCCACATTTTTAGCAGGGAGGGGACAAGAAACTGTCGTGGTTTGAGAGGAAATGAGTTTTTGGGAGGTGGTAGTGGTCAAACCAATAGGTGCCCAGATGTGGATATTGGCACCTGGTTTGACCATTGAGGATATGGATCCGCCTCTGAGAACACAGGGGTTAAAAGCGAGAGCTCCCAGGGGTCGCTCTCTCTTGGTTCCGGTGGATGGAGGAGTTCAGACCTCCCCTGCCCAGCTTCGGGCTGGGTGGGGGAGGGGAAACCACACGGCCGAGGGAGGTAGGCCAGAGCCTTGGAAGAAACGGAAGGGTGGAAGAACTCGGAGAGGTAGTGGGCAGCCCCCCTTTCTCAAAGAGAGAGAGAGAGAGAGAGAGGTGCCAGTGCTATCTTGAAATTCGATAGCACTGGCCTGGCCGGGGAAGAGAAGGGGGGGGCCCCACAAGGGAAGAGTGCCCGGAGTTCAAGATAAGCAGAGACTGTGATTTTAACCCTTCTGTGAGACGATGGAAAACCTTGCAAATGCTGATCCTCCGGGAGCTGAGGGAGGAGAGAAACGGATAAGAAGGAATGTGCAAGTGTGATGCAGAGTGGTGTAAGTGAAGAAGGACTGGGAGAAGTTGAGAGAATCCTAGGTGGAGGAGATGATGGAGTGGCTTTTGGCTGGACTTTTCTTGTATAGCCATGGATAGAACCTTTCCTGTAATACAGAGACTGCATTTTAGGGGGAGGCTGCGCCAAAGGAGTGATGTGAGCGGAGACGACAGGTGATGAAGTGCTGGTGAGACCCCTCGGCCCCAGGGGGTGAAATATTGGGGGGGACTGGTGTCCCGAAATGAGGTGAGAGACTGTCGTTCTCTTCTGGAACTGGGCAAGGCAACCTTGAAAGGGGAAACCCTAAAAGCAGCTCTGGTCCATGTGCAGTGGTGAGAGCACTGAACATGGAAGGAAGAAGTCACGACGTGCAGTTGCGGAGTGACGGGGATTTACCTGTGGTGGCACAAGGAGGGCTCCTTCTCTCCTTGATGAAATGAGAGGTGATTGTCGGAAGGGTGGAGATGGACTGAGTTGATTATCTGAAGGGTGATGGACTGGATTAAGATCTAAGGTTTTGTGATATTCTGTAAGAATTGAGTGGGGGGAGGAGAAATGTTTGAAAGGTTTTCCATTCTGCTCTGTGTGTTAATTTTATTGTAATTGTGTAATAATAAAGGTTTTTTTTCCTTTTGTTGCAAGTGGAGTCCTGCTTTGCTCTGTCTCTGATCACATCTCACAGCAGACACCAGGGAAGATGGGTTTTCATGGGGGCACTGGCATTGGGCAAGGCTCAAACCATGACAGAAACCCAGAACAAGTTTTCATCCCTTTTCAAAGTCTCATTTCTGCTTTCTGTAGCCCAATAAATGAAGAGCTCCAGCTTTGAAGTGGGCCACACAATTCCAAGCCCACAACGGCTGGAGCCAGCAGGAATTGCAGGGGTTTCCCTGGACTCGCCTGGGCTGCTCCTTGCCCTGGCTTTGCTGGCTGCAGCTGGAGCACAAACAGGACCCACGGCCAGGGAAGGCCGATCCCTCCTCAGCTGTCCCTGCCCTGGGGCCAGAGGCTGTTCCCAACACACTTTGTGTGCTGCCTGAGCCAGGCCCAGGGGCACAGTCTGGGGCCAGCCAGACCCACACTGGAGGCTGTGCCCCAGCTGACCCTTCCCAGCACCAGCACCAGCTCCTGCAGGCAGAGCTGCTCTCCACAGGCCCTGCGCTCACAGACACATCCAGGCTCTGCTCAGGGAAGCTCCTCTCCCTGCTGATCATCAACAGGGAAACAAGGCGGAGCTCACATGGGCCCCAGCATGGCACCTGGAGTGGGGCAGCAGGAGAAGGGCAGGGGGAGAGGGAGAGAGACTGGGACAGGACTTCAAGGGGGGACCCTTAGCAAGTATCAGGCAGTGAGGGAACTCCCAGCACACACCCTCTGCAAAGGTGAGGGACTGAAGAGGGACTCTGACTACCTGAACCTGCCGAGAACACTTCAGCATGGAGGTGTTTCAGTACCATGGGTCACAGAAGCTGTTCCCCATGGAAGGACTGTCCCTCCCCATCCCCTCTGAGGAGCTGAGCAGGAGGAGCTCACAGGCTGGTTAGCCTGTAGAGCAGCTTTTGCCTTCAAGTGGATGAAAGTCTGCTTGGCAATGATCCTGCTCACCTGAGTTCTTCTCCAGTTCTGCTCTGAAAAGCTGAAGCTCATCCTTTGTGGTCTCTGGCCATTCCTCTACATCTTCTGCCACAATTCGGATTCTTCGGGAGAGCTCCCGGAGTTTCATATTCATCTTGGCTTTCATGGCCCTTGCAATTTCCTCCTCTACATATCCTGTGATGAAAGAACAAGGTCACAGGGTCACTGATGTTTCCTCCTTGAGCAGGAGACCAGCTATCTGACACAAGCATGCCCAAAGGCTCTGATTTAACCTCCCTGGCAGAGGGTCTCTCCTCAGGGCTCTCCTCTGGGTGGTTTTTTCCTTCCTGATTCCCCCTTAGAAATCCTCACCTCACAGGAGTTCCATTTGGCCATGAAGGCACAATCTGGAAATGGTTTGCCCTTTACCCTCACACTTTTAGCAGGGAGGGGACAAGAAACCCAGAACAAGTTTTCATCCCTTTTCAAAGTCTCATTTCTGCTTTCTGTAGCCCAATAAATGAAGAGCTCCAGCTTTGAAATGGGCCACACAATTCCAAGCCCACCAATGGCTGGAGCCAGCAGGAATTGCAGGGGTTTTCCCTGGACTCTCCTGGGCTGCTCCTTGCCCTGGCTTTGCTGGCTGCAGCTGGAGCACAAACAGGACCCACGGCTAGGGAAGGCCGATCCCTCCTCAGCTGTCCCTGCCCTGGGGCCAGAGGCTGTTCCCAACACACTTTGTGTGCTGCCTGAGCCAGGCCCAGGGGCACAGTCTGGGGCCAGCCAGGCCCACACTGGAGGCTGTGCCCCAGCTGACCCTTCCCAGCACCAGCACCAGCTCCTGCAGGCAGAGCTGCTCTCCACAGGCCCTGCGCTCACACACACATCCAGGCTCTGCTCAGGGAAGCTCCTCTCCCTGCTGATCATCAACAGGGAAACAAGGCTGAGCTCACATGGGCCCCAGCATGGCACCTGGAGTGGGGCAGCAGGAGAAGGGCAGGAGGAAAGGGAGACAGACATTGCACAGGACTTCAAGGGCGAACCCTTAGCAAGTATCAGGCAGTGAGAGAACTCCCAGCACACAGCCTCTGCAATGGTGAGGGACTGAAGAGGGACTCTGACCACCTGAACCTGCCGAGAACACTTCAGCATGGAGGTGTTTCAGGGCCATGGGTCACAGAAGCTGCTCCCCATGGAAGGACTGTCCCTCCCCAGTCCCTCTGAGGAGCTGAGCAGGAGGAGCTCACAGGGTGGATGGCCTGTAGAGCAGCTTCTGCCTTCAGATGGATCAAAGTCTGCTTGGCAATGGCCCTGCTCACCTGAGTTCTTCTCCAGCTCTGCTCTGATCTCCTCACTCTGTTTGGACTCTAAGTTTTTGAAATCTTCATGCAAAGCTTTCATTTCATTGTTGAGGTCCTGGAAGGCCTCGTGTATTTTGGATTCCACGGCCTTCTTGGTCTCGTCACTCTCTCTCCTTCCTGTAGGAAAAGACTGGTGTTAGTGGGAAACTGACATTTCTCCCTTGAGCGGGAGACCACCCATCCTCTCTGAGGATGCTCATATCCTCCTTTTTTGAAGTCTCTTCTTGAGGGTCTCTTTTTAGATCTTGCAAGAGGTTGATTTTTTTCTTCCTGTCTCTGGAGAAACAATCACTTCAGAGGAATTAAGCACTGTGCTCAAGGTGCAATCCAGAAATAGATGCTTTTCATGCTTTATTTCTTTGTTCAGAGGACAAACCAAAAGCTCAGACTGAGTTCCCTCATGTCCTGCCTGTTTATCAATTTGTTTTCTCCAGACCTCTTTTTCTTAAATCATCCTTTCTAACTCAGCAGCCTTGGAAATAAATTCACTCATCCCTGAGAAACAGAGATGTGGGATTCACGGGCTGATGCACCTGCGGGCACCACCTACCACTACCCTGGCTTTCAAATCCTGTTCCAACAGGAGTTTGCTCTGGGAAGAAACCTTGGCCTCCCTACTGTAGCCCCAGTGTTCTTCCAGACATGGAGACCTTTTGTCTAACAGCTTTTTCCTGATGAAAGGAGTCTTGGCACAACTGAGAGCCCTTCTAAACATGGGTTTGGAACTCCTGTGCAGCTGGTGAGGAATACTGGGAGGAACCCCATGGCCTCCTCACTGCCCAAAGGCCTGGACATGGGGGAGAGCCCAGGCCAAGCTAAATTCCAATGCGCCTTGAGGGAATGACATTCCCCTGCCAACATCCCAGCTGGAAAGAGCAGGGGCAGGAGAACAGCTGGCCTTAGAATCCAGGGGGTGGGATCCAGCAGAGGCCAGGCTGTGCTGGTCTGTGCTGGGAAAAGCCCACTGCTGGGACATCTCTGCACCCTGGGATCCCGGGGTCCTGGGCATCTGCATGGGGATGGGCAACATAACAAGGGACTGGCTGGAGGCCTCTGGAAATGGGAATTTATGGACAGGTGGGATTGCTTGATCTGACTGCACTGGGCCCTCATGCATGACAGGCCTCTGGATCTCCTTCCTGCTTGGCAGGGTTTAGTTTCCAGGTAGTGTGGGCAAGGACTGGCACTCACCTGCACAGAAAGGCTCCTCCCTTTGGTCCCTGTAGCTAAACCCAGGGTGAGATTCCTCCTTTCCTGTTCAAAGAAAGCAAAGGAAATCCCAGAAGGGATGTGCTATGTCTTTGAAATTGCTACCAATTGCAAGGATCATCCACTGCTAGAGTAGGATGTGTCAAAGGTCACCCCTCTGACCAAACTGATCCCACCCCAAGGTTAAGGCCTTCTGCTGTGCTCTGGAAGGGATTCTGCAGGCAGCGTGCCCAGGGGAGAGACCTGCACTGGCCTCACTTCTCTCAGGGATAACACATCCCATCCCAAGGGTTCCCAAGGATGGCCACAGACAAGAGCAATGGGGCCTAACACACTTACTTGATCCGGTGAATGTCCTTTTCATCCATTCCTTAGCTGTATTCCATCTCGTTTCTGGACATCAGGTACATATGAAAATAAAATCAGAAAGAAAACCAGGACATTTAGCAAGGACCTTTCCCCAGGGAACTCCAGGACTGCACTGAGCAGGTTCTGGGCCAGAACACATCCCACAGCTGGCCCAGGAGCCGTGAGCTCCTGTGGACCAGGAGCCCCACAGCAGTGCTGGGGGGTTCCTGACCCTCAGGCCCACTGAGGCTCTCCTGGGCCAGGAGCTGCCTCAGCTGCCACAGCACTCAGGCACCACACAGGTGCCCCAGTCCCACCAGAGCACAGCCACTCACCAGAGGGTGAGACTCTTCTGCCGCACACTCCCGGAGTGGAGAGGGACCTCCCAGGCCCCTTCACTGTCCCTTGACACATTCATTTCAGCCTGACCCTCAAAGCCCTGCTCAGCAACACCCCCCCTAGAGTAGGACATGTCCCCGGTTAAAGAAGGTCACCCCTCTGACCAAACTGCTCCCACCCCAAAGGCCAGGCCTTCTGCTGTGCTCTGGAAGGGGTTCTGCAGGTAATGTGCTCAGGGCAGAGACCTCCACTGGCCTCACTTCTCTCAGGGATAACACATCCCATCCCATCCCATCCAAGGGTTCCCAAGGATGGCCACAGACAAGAGCAATGGGATCCATGCGTCCACTCTCACTTATGGACCTACCTGAGTATCTCTGGGCACGCCTCAAGTAGCTCATTTTTTCCAGCCACTTCTTTGTCTGAAAAGAAAAAGTGAAAAAGAGGAAGCTTCACTATGGTTTTTCCCTAAGGATATAAAAAGCTCATTTCAGATCTTTTTGGGGACACATATGTCCTTTATACTACTCAAACCTCTGATCTCCTCAGGGTTTTTTAATTTACTGGTTTTTCCTTCCATCACTGTCTACACAAGTAATACAACTCTTAGCAAAAAATTTAGCCATGTCCTCGTTTCTTGTTACCTGTATCCTTTTTTCAATAATCACTCTGCAATGCAAGAGAAAAGAGGGTCAAAATCTCTGTGGTGGGCACAGAACTGGAGAAGCTAACACAGTTGATAAGATGCTCTGCTGTACTCCCAGCTGATCCCTAACCCATCTTGTCTGCCCTGGAGCTCTGAGAATTCTCACATACACCATCTTCCTTGGTCAATATTAGGACCTTTTGCAGAGTGCAGAACCTGGTGTTCAACCCCAGCCACCATTTTCCACAAAGGAAAGGGACCATTTTCCATTCCTTCAGACTCAAATCCTGGAGGGTATCCTGAACAACTATGAAGAAATCTATGGAGAAAGGACAAGTGACCTTGGCTGGCTGCCAGATGCCCACCAAACTTCTCTCACTCCCCCTCCTCAAATGGAAAGAAGGAAAAAATACAACTGAAGAGCTCACATAAAGCCTGGGACATCCTCTCCAGTTGCCATCATGGACAAACCAGACTCGACTTGGGGACCATTGCTTTGCTTTCTCAGCAATTCCCAACAGAGCAGCAAGCCAAGAAACAAAGACAAAACTGAAACCACCCCACTGCCACTCTCCCCTCTCCTGGTTGTGAACACCCCTGGTGCAGGTGGCTGGGGAAGCTGCAGTGCCAGATGCAAGCTGAGCTCCAGGGGGAGCCGGAGACAAGAGCTGCCAACAAAGCACAACAAAGAGTGAAAACACCACCAAGAGTGGTGGCACAGCTGGGGAAGGGACACCGAGAGACCCAGCAGATCTGAGGGCCTGGGAGGAAGAGCCAGACTTGAGCCTTGGGCATGCAGATTGTGAGGGGATAAAACTGAGCTGCTCCCTTGCTGGGGGAACAGCTCAGCCTGTTCCTGTGTTACTGCACTGGGAATAAATGGCTTTATGGAATCAGACAGCTGAGACTGCTCTGGGAACCCTGGGCTGGAACCAGGGAGGACACAGGGGCTGGGTGTGGGGAGTCCAGCAGGGCCCACTGGGGCACTGCAGCCACTGCTGTGGAGGGGCTCTGGTCCCAGCACTGAACACCTCTGCTGGCTGGAGGGTGATGGCCAGAGAGCCTCGGGAAGGCTCAGACTGGGAAGTTTCCTAAATATCCTCTTCTGCACAGCTGGCTGCAGAAAGCAGGGCCCTGCTGACCCTTCCAGCAAAGCCGCCTGTCCCTTCTGAGCACATCCATCAGAGCAGCAGGGACGAGGTGAAGGCACAAACAGGGACTGCTCAGGAGTGAGGAAAGGTCTGCTCAGGGCACAGCTCACTGCCGAGCTCTGCTCTTCCTCTCCTTCTTGCACTCCCTTTCCCTGGGCTGTCTGCTCCTTGTGACTTTCTGTTCTCTTTGCCCAGGGCCATGTTCCAGAGAAGGAGGAGGACCTGGACTGAATTAAGGAAGCCCTTGCCAAAAGCTGCTGCATGTCAAGAAAGCTTTCCTGGTGTTCAAGGGGAGGATAGACCTGGGTGAGGAAAGGAGCTCCACTGAGGATTAGAAGTAGAGAAGTGCCAGCAGGAACCCAAGAGAAGTCACAGCCCCAGGGCCCACGGCTGTCCCAGGGGTCTGACTGAAGGCATCAGACAGGAAATGCCAGGGGTGCTTTGCCAGGACTGAGCCCTGCTCTGTCTCCTCATTTTTGCTCTTTTGCTCTGGTCTGAAAGGAGGGAAAGCATACAAATGGCATAAACCACTCCGGGTTTGAGGTGTTTTCTCCTGCGAGCAGAGCAATAGCGGGATGGCTTCTCAAACAGTAACAGTGAACAGATGATGTGCACATGGAGCTGCCCTGGATGTGCCTCTGCCACTGATAACTGATTACAAATTACAAATTAGACTTCTTGAATTATGCATTGAATGTAATACAACATTAATACCAGTATTTGAGTGAAATCCAGGTGGATTGTATGAGTGGTGGTGAAATTTCATTATGCTTTGTCTGGGGTGCCAAGGTGAGCTATTTAATTTTATATTATGAAGATCCACTCACTCCATGAAATAATTATTCATTATATATTCAGACTAAACATTTTTCGGATCAGCCAGGACAAAGAAACAAACAATTTTCCATAATATGTTCATGGCATCCAGCATGTGCCTAATCAATATGCTACTTGCTTTTGACTTTTCTCCCTTTTAATGTGCAGCAAGAGTCACGGCAACATTTTTTGCTATCAGACAAAAAACCTATTAAATAAATAAGGCCTGAATTGATAATTTTTTCTCCTTGTAGGAAGGATTTAGGAGCTGGATTAGTGTCTGTAGACAGTGGGGGGGAAGGGACAATGGACTTTGAACGGGAATTCTATGAAATATTAACTTTGTGGTCTCCCTCCAACCCTTCTTGATTGGTCCCTCACCCTCAGCAGCACAGCTGGGCCTTGATGAGGCAAAGACACTGAAAGCCCTGGGGGCCCTGGAGGGCAGCAGGGCTCTTTCAAACCTCAGCAAAGCCCCGTGAAGGCTCCAGGATGGTCCAGGGAGCTTTTCCCACTCAGTCCCCTCTGGCAGAACTGGACACGGCACTTGAGGGGCCTCAGCAGTGCCCAGCCCAGGGACGGTCACTGCCCGGGAAGCCTTGTGAGGAGGGGCTGTCACTGCTGTCCATTGCCAACAGCGATTCCACGGGCCTTGCCCAGAGGGGCGGCTGCAGACTGTGCAGATTGCTCTGCTGCAGACAGTTCTGTTTGGGCAGGGTCACGCTTCTGTTGCTGGTTTTGTTGTTGCAGACACTGATGTGCTTAAGGAAATCCCACCGGCCCTGGAAGGGCAGCTGGAGGATTGCACCTCAGCGACCTCCAGGGCAGTGGTTCCTGAGTGCCACAGCCCCGCTGCAGCTGGGCAGGTGTGGTGTCCATGTGCTGGGCAGGGGTTCAGCCCTTCCCCTGGCTGTGCCCCTGCTCACACAGCCCCGGTGCTGTTGGCTTGCTTTGCTGCTGGCTCCTGTGCTCCACCTGCCATGTGCTGCCTTTTCACCCTGGAGCTCGGTCAGTTCAGCCGAGAGCCTCAGGAGATGAGAGCTCTACTCCTGGCTCTTGGAGAGACATTCCTGCCCCCTATCAGATTTCCTGAGAGGCATTTACGGGCAAGCAGTGTCAAACCGAGAAAGGAGGGGCTGGGGGGAGGGAGGAGCCCGTGGGGGTGGGAACCCCCCAGAGCTGCTGCCCCTGCCACCACCTGTTTCAGCCCATCAAAGTCTTCTCCTCTGGAGCCCCAGCTCTGTGCTCTGCTGCTGCCTCAGTCCCTGCCCTTGGTGCCTGGACCCCACGATCTCCTGGCTGGGACAGCCCCGGCTGGCACTGATGAGCACATCCCTGACCAGCCCTTCCTTGTGGGGCAGGACCAGGTCCCCGTGAGCATCCCCCTGTTCACCCACCAGGCAGCTCTGCTGAGCCATCGCTCCCACATCCCCCGCGCTGCTGGAGCCCTTTGCTTTGCCTGCCCACGAATGCCAGGGCAGTTGCCATTCCCATGGGAACCTGCTCGCCGGCCTGGAGACCCCCCCAGGCTGCCCCCAGAGCTCTCTGCCAACTCTCCCTGGTGATCAGGGAGTTTCTGAGCTGCCAAGACAGCGTCCCCCCTTCCTGACCCCTCCACTGCTCACTCACACAAGTCAGCTTAGCCCTTGCCCATCCTGTTGAGGATCTCCAGGTATCACAGCTGCTCTTCACCCCTCCCATCCTCATCCTCCCTGACACTCCTCTGGCAGAGGACAGACACTTCTCCTTCCACTGCATTCCACCAGCACTCCGGCACAGCCTTCCAAACCATCTAGGGACGGGTTTGGCTCCGAAAAAAATGATGTAGGCAGCTTCTGAGATCAAAACAAGCAATTTTGGGTTCTCAGGGGTTCAGAAACTCCCATTCAGGAGCATTTGGGCTGAGAAACTGCACGGTTGGGAGCTCTGGGACTCAGTGATTTAGGGAGCTTTGGGGTCCCAAACACGGATTCAGAGAGATTTTGGGCTCTGAACAAGCCCAAACTTCAGGCAGAATTGGGGTTGAGAAACACCAATTTAGGGACATGCAGGCCTACAAAACCCTGATTTGGGGAGTTCAAGGCTAAGAAAAAATCATGTCGGGAGCTTTGGGAATCGGGGACAGTGATCTGGGGATATTTTCAGATCAGCAAGAACGATTAAGAGAGCTTTTGGGCTCCCAAAAAACAATTTAAGCCGATTTGGGGCTGTGTAGTTCCCATTTAGGGAGCTTTTAGAGCTCCAAAGCAGCGTTTCGGGAGCTTTTGGGCTGAGAAACATCAATTTGGGGAGCAGAAGGAGCAAACGCCGGGGAAACACGGGAGCACGGGGCTGGCGCTTACCTGGGACACGGCTGGCAAGAAGCAGCTCCGCGCTGGGCTGTGAGCACCGGGGGCTCCTCATCCCGGGTATTTCCCACCCTGCCCGCCCCCGCGGCTCCTCCCTCCCCCCGCAGCTCCTTTCTCGGTTTTGCACCGATTTCTCGGAAATCCATTTTCAGCCTGGAAACGGAAAGTGAAAATGCTCCGATCGGGGGGCGGCTCCTTGGCTGGGGGTGGGAAATGGGCGCAGCCAGCGGCCCCTCCCTGCTCCTGGAGCCTCCCGGGGGCGCCGGGAATGCCCCGGGAGGGCGCCGGGAGCGCTGGGAGTGAGCCCCCCCCGGCTGATGGCAAACAGGGCACAGGGCTCATTGAGTTAGGGGCGTCAGGGCTCTGGAACACTGATTTTGGGAACTCCATGGCTTAGAAATCTAATCTATTTCAGCAGCTTCGGGGCCATAACGGTGATTTCAGGAGCTTTGGAAGCGAGAAAGAGCAGTTTTGGCGGCTTTGGGGCTCCAAAACAATGATTTTGGGAGGTTTTTGGCTCGGGGAAAAACAAATAGGTTGCTTGGAATCTCAAAAAAGCAGTTTAGGGATATTTTGAATTTAGAAACAGCAATGTAGAGTGATTTCGGGCTCAGAAATACCCATTTAAGGATATTTTGGTGTCTGAAACACCAATTTATGGAGCTGAGAAACACTCATTTAGGGGGGATTTCAGCTCAGAAATATCAAGTTAAAGAGTTTTTGACCTCCCCAAAAAAAATCCTATTTAGGGAGGAGTTTGTTCATGAGGGCTAGAATACAAGTATGGGGAGGCCTGGCAGACTGAATATACCCCAAACCCACCACGGCAAGTGCTGTGTGCCTATGGTGCTGAGAACAACGGCTGGATGACAGCAGACAGACCTTGTGTCCCATGTCACTGCCTGGAACACTGTCCTGGGCTTTGAAATGAGTGATGGACACACGGTGCCCCGTGAAATAATTTAATGAGACAATGGTACTGATTGCCAAAACAACCCAACAGACACCTGGCCATGAAGCAGGCACTGAGTGGGTTTATGAATCCCCTCGGACGGACCAGCCTCCGGAAAGACGGAATGATGGAATGGGCTGGTGAAGATGCCAGCGAGCAATGGGTCCTTTCGGGACTACAGCTCCCATCGTGCACCGCGGCACCCACTGAGCGCCATTGCAGCCGAGACTTCACCTCCCGTGATGCTCTGCGCACCATAGAGCGTCTGTATAGCCGGGCCTCCATCTCCAACATGCCCCGCGACCCCAGAGCCCCGACATAACCCAGTTCCGCCCCTACACGTGCCGTCATGTTCCGTGCCCCAAAGAGACCCATAACGGCTCCCCAAGTACCCCCAAGGGCTTTCCGGCACCAGAGATTCCCTGCAGGTGTCCCCTGAGGACTCGAAGTGGCCGCTCGCACCCACAAGTGGCTTCCCGGACCCCGAGTGCTGCAGTGGAGCTACTTCCGGGACTACAGCTCCCATCATGCTCAGCGGTTCTCCGAGGGCGTTAATGCGGCCGGGACTTCATTTCCCGTCATCCCCCGCGCTCCGCAGGGCGCCGTTGGAGCTGCTCCTCACCCCCACAGAGCCCCGTTCGAGCCCCCCAAGGGCCCGGCCGGACCCCGAAGGGCCCCAGATTCCCCTCCCTGACCTCCACGGGCCCATCTGGACCCCCAAGTGCTCCCCTGGACCCCGAACTGTCTCTCAGCATCCCTGAGTGTCCCTCCAAATGCCCACCCTACTCTCCCAAGCGTCCTCCAGACCCTCAAGTTTTCTCCGAATTCCCTCCCCAGGCACAAAACTGTCCCAGTGTACCCCAGAAATGTCTCCAGAGACCCCGAAGTTCCCTCGTGAACCCTGTGTGAGAAAAAGATAATTAAAAAGATGACAAAAGGACTAAACATAGGGTGAATTGGAATAAAGAGGGAGAAATCAATAACCAATAGGGGTTAATTGGTGAATGAAGGGAATTGTGATACTTGGAACCAATTAACATTAATTTTATTGGTTGCCTAATTTGTACAGATTTTAAATATAAATATAAAATTAGGTAACAAAAATGGAACAAAAATACTACAAATAAGAAATAAATGAAATAAATATATTTAATTTTAAAAAATAAAAATAAAGAATAAAGTACATTAATTTTTTTTATATATTTTGGGATATAAGTCCCAAATGGGACAATGGGCAATGTGGGCAATGTCAGGCATTGTGAGGCTGGGGGTGAGGAGCAGGTTGTCCAAACGGGGTCAGCCTGCAAGGGGCTCATTCTTCTCTGTACCCAGACCTCCTCTGGAGACATTCCCTATCAAGATCACTTGGGGAATATTTCTGTCATCTCTTCAATGAACTGAAAAATAAAAAAAAAAATACTCATGTGATTAAAAAATCAAAAATTTCCTGAGGTGCACTTTGAAATCTTCCTCCTGAACAGAACTCCAAACTGACTCCAATCACTGCACAAGGCCTGGAGACTCGAAGACAATGGAAGGAAGACCAAGAGCTCCTGAGGGCTTTCTGTACTTTAATCAGCCCCACGGTGGATTTGGGGCTGGGTCCAGGAGCCTCAGGCACTGAGAGAAGGATGAAGAAGCCGCTCAAGGAGTCAGCAGCAAAACTCCAAGTCCCCTGGAGCACGGCTGGGCCCCAGGGAGGGCAGGGAGTGCCAAAGGCTCCCCAGGGACTGCTGAGAGCAGATCCTTGAGGCCAGGACTGCAGGGAGCCCAAGGCTGTGAGCAGGGAGCTGCAATGCTGAGCAGGGCCTGGCTTGGCTGCAGGAAGCAGAAAGGCCAAGCCCTGAGCCCAGCCTGGGCCAGCAGGGCCTGTCCCTCACGGGTGGCTCGGGGCTCTTTGTGGGGCAGGGGATGTGAGGGGCAGCAAGGACAATGCCATCAACCTGCAGCCCCTGCCAGCCTCCCCAGGGAGGCCGAGGGAGAGCCAAAGTGCAGCCCCTGGCAGGAAAGTTCCTCCTGTGGGGCCTCCAGAGGCGCTGCCCGAGCCCAGGGGACAAAGGCCTGGGTGCCTGTGCCCTGCCAGCCCTGCCCAGCCCTGGGCCATGTGTCCTGCAGGCTGTGCCCCCTGTGCGTGCTGCTCCTGTGCCCTGGCCGGCTGCACTCGCCCATCTTGCTGTGCCCAGCATTTCTCAGCCAGCGTTTCTGTGCCCTCCCTGGGCTCCCTGCACCCAGCGCTGCCGGCTCCTGGCACACAGAGCCAGGCCATGGCCCAGCCTCACGCTGCGACACCTCGAGCACCAACATTCTACCCTGGCAGGGACTTTTCTTTCTCCTCAGCTCCAGGCTGAACCTTCCAAGCTGCACTTTGGGCAGGTTTCCTGCAATTGCCACTCCCAAGGAAAGCTCAGTCATCTGCTGGTCACAAACAGAGAAGGGATGGTGGGAGATGTGCTGGTCAGAAGCTGTTTGGGGCACAGTGACCATGAAATTACTGAGTTTCTAAACATTCTGTGAAAGAAGGAGGGGCATCAACAAAAATTCAACGCTGAATGCACAGAGAGCAGACTTTGGCCTTTTGAGGATGCAGATTTGGCAAGTACTGAATCAGGGACTGATTTTTTTAAAGGGAAACAACCCTTATAAACAACAGATTCCAGGAAGGATGGACACACTTCAAGAAAGAAATTTTCGAAGAGCAGCAACAGCCTGTCCCTCTGTGCCCAAAAGTGAGCTAGCAAGGAACATGACTGTCTGGGCAGGGCATGGAGCTTTTTCCAGGAACTCAGGGAAAGAAAAAGCAGATGCAAAATATTTGGACAGAGGGGCATGCAGCTCAGGAAATGTTTAAGGATGTTGTTAGGTCATGCAGAAAGAAAATTAGAGAGGTGAAAGCTCAAATCAAGCTTAACCTGGCTTCTGTGAAGAATAATAAGAATGTTTTTTATAAATACATTAATGGCAAAAGGAGGGGCAAGTACAACCTCCATTCCTTATTGGATATGGGGGGGATATAGTAACTAAAGCTGAGGAATAGGCTGAGGTACTTAACCCCTTCTTTGCCTCAGTTTTAAACAATAAGACAGGTTGTCCTCAGAACAAGTGTTCTCCTGAGCTGTTGATGGGGACAGGGAGCAGAACAGTGCCCTGTAATCCAGGAAAAAGCAGCTGGGGAGCTGCTGAGTCACTCAGATGCTCCCAGGTATCTCTGGGACCAGATGGGATCCATCCCAGGGGGATGAGGGAGCTGTGGATGACTCCCCAAGCTGCTCTCCATCATTTACCAGCAGTCCTGGCTCAGCAGGGAGGTCCCAGAGGACTGGAGGTGCCAATGTGAGCCCATGCCCAAGAAGGGCTGGAAGGAGCATCTGGGGAACTCCAGGCCTGTCAGGCTGACCTCGGTGCCAGGCAAGGTGATGGAACAGATCACCCTGAGTGCCATCACAGGGCACCCACAGGATGGCCAAGGGATCAGAGCCAGCCAGCGTGGATTTCAATATCTGCACTGATGATCTGCATGAGGGGACTGAGTCCAGCATCAGCAAATTTGCAGATGACACCAAGCTGGGTGTGAGTGTGGATCTGCTGGAGGGTAGGAGGGCTCTGCAGAGGGACCTGGACAGGCTGGATCCAGGGCCCAAATCCAACAGAGTGAGGTTGAACAAGACCAAGTGCCGGGTCCTGCACTTTGGCCACAACAACCCCTGCAGTGCTCCAGGCTGGGGACAGAGTGGCTGGACAGCAGCCAGGCAGAAAGGGACCTGGGGGCACTGGTGGACAGCAGGCTGGACATGAGCCAGCAGTGTGCCCAGGTGGCCAAGAAGGCCAATGGCTCCTGGCCTGGCTCAGGAATGGTGTGGCCAGCAGGAGCAGGGCAGTGATTCTTCCCCTGTGCTCAGCACTGGCGAGGCCACACCTCCAGTGCTGGGTCCAGTTCTGTGCATCCCAATTTAGGAAGGACATGGAGGGGCGGGAGCGTGTCCAGAGAAGGGCAACAAGGCTGGTGAGGGGCCTGGAATATAAATAATGTGAAGAGCAGATCAGGGAGCCGGGGATGTTTATCCTGGAGAAGAGGAGGCTCAGGGAGACAAGGTGGTGTCAGAGCACAGGTTGGACTTGATGATCTCCAAGGTCTTTTCCAGCCTGGCTGGTTCTTTGATTCTCTGGAACCACCCTTGGAGCAGTGGCAGGATGAGCCCTGGGCCTCCTCTTCAGAAACTCCAGCAGCCCAGGTCCCTCAGCTTCTCCTGCCAGCCCCAAAGCCCATCCTGTCAGTCCTGCAGAGCCTCTGCAGCCCCTCCTCATTGCCCAGAACAGGGAGCCCCACAGGCAGACACAGCAGCCCAGATGTGCCCCCTGGCCTGTGGTGCCTCTGGCAAGGGAGCAGCACGAGGCACTGCAGGAGCCTGCAGACAATTCCTGCAGCACTTGTAGGATGATCCTGCTCCCCAAGGGACGTTCCCCTGGAGCCAAATCAGGAACTGCAATGGGGAGTGGGGCCAGAGAGGAAAGGGCAAACAGGGATGGGCTGTTTGCAGGGGAGGGGACAGGGCTGAACAATAGCAGGAAATCTGGAGCAGGAAAGAAGAGAGGAAGGAAAGGTGGAGCAAAGGAAATGCTTGGGGCTGTTTGGGCAGCCCTGGCTCTGAGCAACAGCATCTGCAGTGGGACAGGAAACTCCCAGCTCATGGGAACAAACTTTCTGGCTGAGTGCAGAGGCCATGACAAAGCTGAGTGCTTTCCCTGCCTCCCCCAGCCCTTCCTGGCCCCAGAGGCTGATGGCATTTGTGCTCCCACAAGGATTTTAATGACCCTCTTGGGACTTTTCTGTTGTTTACATCAGACTCAGTCCCTGAGAGAGTCTTCAAAAAACTTCTCAACAACTCCAAGTCAGATTGAAACTCCAAAGTTTCTTGAGGTTTAAGAAGACACAGCAGAACACTGGAGGCAGTGATGGCAGCTGGGCACAAACAAGGCCAAGGTGTCTGTGGTGCTGAGCAAAGCTGGATGTGTTTCAGGAATGCAAAGGGCCAAGGCCTGAGCCCCAGCCCCTGGCCAGGCAGATGCTGTCCCTCCCTCCTTGCTCAGGGCTCTTCCCGGGATGGGCACTGCCATGTGGGGATGTGCAATGGCAAGGGCAGGAGCATGGGGCGGCCCCTGCCAGGCTGCTGAGCAGGGCCAAGGAGGCAATGAGGCCCCAGGCCTGCAAGGGTCACTTGTCTCCTGCTCCTGCCTCAGGCCCAGGGCCAGCAGCCATGGCCCAAGTGCTGCCCAGGTTGGCTCTGTCAGGGCCTTGCAGCTGCTGCCCATGCCTGTGCCCTGTGCAGCCCAGGCTGTGCCACGGTGTCCCTGCCCTGCGCCTCTGTCCCTGCAGGCTGTCCTCATGCCCCGGCTGCCCCACCTGGCTGGCCCCTTCCTTTGCTGACAGCTCTGCCTCCTGCCTGCCTCTGCCTGCCTACACAGACCCTTGGGCCTGATACCAGCTTCCTTCTGGGGCACGTGTTGTGCCACAGCCCTGCCCTGGGATAGAAATTCTTTTCTCCTGCTGTGCAGTCTGGGCTTCCCCAGCTGCCTTGATTTTTTCTTTCTCTTGCTGTTCTCAACCATGTCAAAAGGATGCAACATCTCTGAAACCACCTTTCAATCCCTCCCAGGGCTCTCCTCTGCTGTCCTCAGTCTCCACCACACTGAGCACAGAGCTCCTTTATCCCTATACAGTGGTCATGTGCTTGAGGCTTCCAAACCCTGACTTGGGAGATCTCTGGTGCTCTCCAATGTGTTGGCAAATGAAAACATGCTGCTCATAATCTAAGAAAATCACCAGAGGAACAAGGCAGACAGACCTGTCTGTCCTGGCAGCTTTTGTCTGGGAGCAATCCTTGAATAGATGGAATTTTGAAGGTAGAATCCCAATTTTGGCCATGCACACCTAGGTGAGAAGGGCTGTTCTTTTCCACTGGAAGGAAAGCAGTGAGCCCCCCATCTACCAGTGGTTGGTGGTAGATGAGAGATAGCCCTCGGGAGGCCAAGGCCAGCCAGACTTGTCTCTCCTGGCAGCTTTTGGCAGGGAGAAATCCTTGTATATAGAGATCTTTTTAGAGGGACTACCAATTTCAGCCATGGGCACCTGGAAAGAGGGATGGTTCTTTTCCATAGGAAGGAAAAACACAGAGGCCCAGTTCTCCAAGGGCTGATGAGAGACAGCCCCCAGCATTCCAAGATCAGCTGGACCTGTCAGGCGGCCCCTGGAAAGCAAAACCACCCTGATCTGTTCTGTGTCCCCTTGGTTCCACAAGGCCCCACAGTGTCACAATGGTCTTCATATGAAGAAAACAACCGAGCCCCAGTGTTCCAGGGCCAGAGGAGGGGCAGTCACCAGAAGCCAAGGACAGCTATATTAGACAGTGTTGGCAGATTTTGTCTGGGAGCAATCTCCAGATATTTGGGATTTTACAGGCAGAATACCCATTTTGGACAGGAACGCCTGGAGGAGAAGGAACATTCTTTTACATAGGAAGGAAAGCACCCAACAGCAGTGTTTCAGGGCCAGATGAAGGGTGGCCATCTGAAGCCAAGGCCAGCTCGAACTCTGTCCTGGTAGCTTTTGTCTGAAAGCAACCCTTGGATGTAGGGAATTTAGCAGGTGGAATCCCAATTTTGGCCATTTCTGTGTAGATAAGAAGAGCAGTTCTTTTCCACAGGAAGGAAAGCACAGAGTCCAAGTGTTTGAAAGGCAGAAGAGGATCTCAAGAGGTGGCTCCTGGGAGGCCAAGACAGCTAGACCTGTTTGTCCTGGCAGCTTTCATCACCAAGAAATCCTTGGATATACAGAATTTGGGAGGAGAAGTCTCAAATTTGACTATGGACACCTTAATGAGAAGGACAGTTCTTCTCGATTGGAAGGAAGTCACTGAGCCCCAGTGTTTCAAAACCAGGTGAGAGGCAGCCCCCAAGAGGCCAAGGGCAGCCAGACCTCTCTCTCCTGGCAGCTTTTGTCTGGGATATATCTTTGGATATAGGGAATTCTGGAGGTGGATTCCTGACTTTGGCCATGTGGACCTGGAGGTGAAAGGTGCTTTTTTCCCACAAGAAAGAAAAGCACATGGTCCCAGTGTTTCAAAGGCACATGAGAGGTGGGCCCCAGGTGACCAAGGCAGCCAGATCTGTCTGTCTTGGCAGATTTCATCTGGGAACAATCTTTGCATATATGGAAATTTGGAGAAGGATCCTAATTTCAGGCCATGGGCACCTGGAGGAGAAGGACAGTTCTTTCCATAGGAAGGAAAGCCCAGAGCTCCAGTACTCCAGGGGCTGATGAGCAACAGCCCTCGATGTGCCAAGGTCAGCTGGACCTGTCAGGTGGCCCCTAGGAGGCCAAGCCAGCCAGACCTGGCTGTCCCCTTGGCTCCAAGGGGCCTCACAGTGTCACAGTGATCTCCTTGATTTCCTGAGTCCCTGTAGTGTCACAATGCTCAGCCTTCTTCTGTAGTGTCACACTGGGTCCTTGCTTCCAAAAGGCCTTACGACATCACAATGGCCCCTCGGCTCCATGCAGCCCCTCTGTGTCACAATGGCTCCTTGGTTCTGTGGCCCCACAGCTTCATCCTTGACCCTGAGTTCCATAGGGGTTCTGAGTTTCACAATGGTCTCTATCATTCCATGAGGCACCACAGTGTCACAATGGTCTCTTTGATTCCATGAAGTTCCAGAGTGTCATGCATGGAAAACCACGCTATGAAAAGCCAGAGTCCATCAAGGAGAAAGAGGAGTCCTTCAACTTTATTCAAATAAAGGGAATGAGCCCACCAAGGCACACGCCTGTGGGGGCCAGAGATCCAGCCAGAAAAAGGTCCACTGCACTTCCCTGGAGGGCCAACCCCTGAACCCCAAACTTTGGTTAGGGTGAGAGCCCAGAGGCCTCTGCAACCCTATGTTGATTCTTTTTTATCCATTGGCCCTTCCCCTTTTGCTCTGGCCCTGCACCTGCTCCCCATTGATTCCTGAGTTCTGTCCCGCCCCTCACTTTCCCTATATAAACCCCTGTTCTTTCCTGGTTTCTTGGGGCTTTTGTCTATGTTATCCTCCACAGAGGGCCCTGCTCTTAATGAAGGCCTGCTCTCTGTGGCAATATAGAAAGCCGTAGAAAGCTCTTGTCTCTTTCTCCATGTTGCCCTGGGAAAGAAGCCGAAGCTGAGCAACCCTCGCCGGGCTGGGAAAAGGACGTTCCTGTACCCCTGCACCATCCTTCTCGGGATGTTCTTCAGGAAGGTTGCAGCACCTTTACCACCCCCCGCCACCATGGCACACGCCAGGAGTGTTTTCTCTCTGGAGGATCTGGAGGGCATAGCCTCCTTTTATCCAAACTCCCGGCTGCACGTTGGCCTCTTCCTTTCCCCTTTGGCCCAGGTACCAGGAAGGTTCAGCCTTCCCAAACCATCTGCCACATATTCCTCTCTTGAACCTGTCATTTTACCCCAAAGTTCATAAACTCAAGCTCGTGCAGACCCACGTGTCTGTTTCAAGAGCCAGGTTGTCTGGGCTCTGTAATAAATCTGTTGCTTGAAGTTAATAGAAACATTAAGACCCATTTCAAAGATGTTAACACCCAAACCTTCACCCATCAAACTGTCTGTAAAGAATCTTCCTTATCAGTCACAATGGACTCCTCATTTCCATGAGGCCCTACAGTGTCACAAGGGCCTGCTTGGTTCCACGAGGTTCCCCAGTGTCACCATGGTGTCCTTGGACCTGCATTGTCACATCTGACCCATGGTTCCATGAGGTTCCCCAGTGTCACCATGGTCGCTGTCAGAGGCTGGATGAAATCGATGTCCTGAGACACCTTGGGATGAGCTGTCAATCAGTCACACAGTGGGGACAGCGCTGACCCAGCCCTGATTGCCCGAGCGATCAGAAGTCCCACCTGGGGGGGGCCCATGAAGGTGCAGTGGCTTAAAACACAGAGCAGGGTCTGGACACTGTCAGTTCTTTCTGGTGTTTCTTTCACACCCCCACGCTGGAACCCTAGCAGCTGGCAGCTTTATGTGTGTCTGTCTATAACTCTTCTGTCTTTCTGTGTCCCTCTATTTCTTCTCCTTTTAATCTTCTTTACCAGAACATTTTTTGGGTAATGTAACATCTTAAGGAATTAAAGGTTTCTAGGTTAAATGAGCTAACTAATGAAGTTACTGCTATGATAAGTTTTATGTTTAATTGGATGTTGTATTAAATGCTTTGCCAAATTCCTTGATTTTCTGTATTTTGCCGGTAAAATTTTGTGTCATTCTCACCTCTTGAGAATATCTGGCTGGTGTTTCTCCTGTGCACCAAACTCGAGTGAAGGAGCCTTTGGTTGCCCCCAGCATTTGAGTGTTCTGGGGTGCCACAGCCCCGCAGGCTCACAATGGCCTCTTGTGCCATGAGGCCCCGCTGTGTCACACTGGCCCTCGGTTCCCTGAGGATCTGCAGTGTCCCACGGGTTGATGGCATTGTCCTTGCTGCCCCTCACATCCCCTGCCCCACAAAGAGCCCCGAGCCACCCGTGAGGGACAGGCCCTGCTGGCCCAGGCTGGGCTCAGGGCTTGGCCTTTCTGCTTCCTGCAGCCAAGCCAGGCCCTGCTCAGCATTGCAGCTCCCTGCTCACAGCCTTGGGCTCTGTTATAAATAACAAATATAGTTATTGAATTTCACAATTATAACTTGTTTTGCAAGTTATTATTAATCACAAAAACCCTGATATAGTACAATTTGTAATTACTGCTTTTGATTTAGTATAATCTATCAGTTTATGTATGCACCATATAGCTTTTATAAATAGTAGTGTAATATATACTATTTTCGACTGTAGCATAATAGAGACTGTGAAATGTTGAAATAGTTTTTCATGTAACTAACTCAGAAAATGGTGTAAAACAATTAGGTGATTTCTCACATTTGGGGACTGTATTATATGAAAGACAAGATAATAGAAACAGAAACCAGAGCAGCTGTCGTGGTTTGAAAAGACAGGCATCCACCAAGGAAGGCAGAAGCCCTTCCTTGAAATGGAAAATGTAAACCCCCTCCCTCTGAATTATTATAATTTTGAAATTAAAAGACTCTCTGGCAAAGATGTAGGAATAGGAATAACAGTTCTTTACTAGAAAAGGAAAGGAAAATTTTAGGAAAACTAAAAATACAAATGCAATAGTTCAAACAAAATACCCCCATTGACAGAGTCAACACTCTGCGGGTCAGGGTGTTGGCAGCAGTCCCATTAAATGGTGGCTGCAGTCCTCCTGCAGTGACTGGTGTGGCTCTGTTTAAGCAGTGATTCTGTAGAAGGGTGGGGTTTTTCTCTAAAGGTCCAGTGGTGGTGTAGATGGGCCTGGTCTTCCTCTGGGCATCCAGCAGAGAAGAAAGCTGCTTCTCTTGGAATCCAGTGGGGAAAAGCTGCTCTGGTGCTCCAAAACTCAGATTATATTCAGGTAGGAATGCTTGGCTCCTCCCTCTGGGCAGAGGATCTCACAATGAGATGCTGTAATTTTTATCAGTCATGCAGTGAGACTCAATGGCCCATTAAGTGAAGATATCTGCCCCGAGGGAGGATTGGTTGTGGAAGAGATAAAACAAACTGCCCCATTAACAGAAGATAACCTCTAAGAGATGGGAAATAGAATCCACACATCTTAAACCCAGGACAGCACCAAAAAAAAAGAGAAGAATTTATTAACCCTTGTTATCAGAGGGTGAAAATACAACAGGATGGAACCACAAGGAGAAATAAAATGTATTAGTTTAATCTACAAGATAGCATGAAGACAAGTCAAAGGTTAAAACCAAGCAAAAGAATGCCTTAACTTCTAAATTCTCTTGTTAAACAAGTTAAAAAGAAATTTATATAATCACTAAAGTAAGTTGTCTTTTCTTGATATAGTCTGTTCTCACTCTTTCCCTTACTGTCTCTTCTCTTCGGAGCTGGTAGTACTCTTAAAGAAACAAAGTTCATGCTTCATTTAAAATTTCATTTAAAAAAAAAGGAAAATAAATAAATTATGTGAAATCCATAAATTTGTGAAAACTATAAAAGTGATACTATTTTATTTGTCTTAAGCATTAGCCATGTTTAGTATTCTGTACCAAGAAATAAGTTTGTTATAATCTTGCCTAACATCAGTTTATTTTTTTAAACTTTTTGCTTTCTTCATACACATTAAAAAAATACCCTGGAAACTTTGTAAAGTTACCTAAAATAATCATCAGTCTAACAAAATGCTTTTTTTTTTTCCTGAAAAACTAGTTTTTTCCTTTCCTAGATGCCCATTATGGGGCATTAAAAAGGAAAATTTATAGCCATAAGCATAAATTTATATTTTCAGCTTACTAACGCATAACATTCTTTTATTACATTACTTAAATAACACTTTTGCTGTAACCAATGAGAAAATATCTAAAGCATTATGCTGTAAGCTGTTTTCAACTGAAAAATTCTACATCATTACTACCACTTTGCTTTTAGGTGAAAACAATTATTTACTGTTTTTTCTCCCATGGTTTTCTTTCCCCTTGACATACATTATTGTGCATTCGTTCCAAATTAAACCAAATAAATCAAAACTACTACAATCAGTTTTTAAACTACATAATTTGTCAGTTTGCGATTTGCAACTTTGTTAAACACTAAGTGCTCTCAAGGTGTAAAGAGTAAAACCTTAGAAAATATTTTATAAGGAGCACTCCTCAAGAGAGACTACTCCAGTATTTATAACTTTGATTTTGTTTAATTTAGTAGAAGAAACACCTTCCCAGAGAGAGGAGTGAGACTTTTAAGAATTAGCATACACAGAGCACGCCTGGAGATGATCTTGCCAACCTTTAAAGTAATATAAAATACAATATACAAGCTCTACTTTCTTTGTTAAATAAATTTAGTACCAGGTCATTTTCTACAAAGATAATCTGGGCACAAGGGTAGTTGTTGTAGCATTCAAGTCATTATTACTTAGTTCTGTACCCTGCTTGCAGGGAAAGAGGTCAAAAAAACAACTGTGGGCGAGATCCTTACCTGCTGCCAAACTTGATTATCATGCCCAAGGAAAGCTTTAAAATACAAATAAAATTAAAATTAAAAAAAAAAAAAAAGGCAAAAAACCCGACCAAACTTTGTAGGGAACTGTAACAACTTGTTACACTTGAGCATGCTCTTTGCCCAGAGGTTTTTTTTCTGTTGGGAATTCCAAACATCCCTGTGCTGAAGATGGGGAGAGCAAATTTGGGAGCCTGAAGACTGCATGCAACAGATTTGCACCCAGATGTAATAACTATTTCTTCACTTTAAGCTTTGTCACATTGTGGAAACTGTGAGAAGTTTTTGTTTTCTTTTGATATTGGTCTATAGTGGGCCGAGTTTCATTTTTTGTGTATATAACACCCTACCAACAAATGAGATAGAACGATGTAAAAACAAATGAAACTTTTGGATTGTTGTCGTAGTAGTTTGCATTGTCAAATTTGTTAACACTTGTAATTTGTTTATATTTGCATTCTAAAAAAATCAAGTATTGATTAAAACATTTTATATATAATTGGGTTGAAGTCTTTTTGCCAAACTTGCTTCATCTTCTTGCAAAAGAAAATATGATATGGCAAAAAGTCTTATGAACATACAATTTGTTTTGATGATTTTATTTTGAAAGTTAGTGCAGAAGTTTATACATGTAAGAAATCATACATGTATTGACTTTCCCAATTTTACCTTAAAAATTTTTTTATAATTTGGCTAAATTTCTTTAAAAAGTTGTTAATTGGTGAGCTAAAGAATCCTAACAAAGTGTAAGTAAAATAGAAAACCATCTTCTACCAACTCTCAAAGCCTCCTGAACATCTTTAATGTACTGTAAAACTTCCTATGTTCTAGGGGGACATTTCAATTTTACCTCACTTCTTTTAGTTATACTAATCTGTGTAGTAACCCTAGCACCCTCTACTCCACGAAGGTTGCAGAGTGTAAGAAGTCAAAAGAGCAAGAGAATTTCTTAAAGTAATACAACTGAATTTAAAGAAGAAGAAATTAATTTTTTTTTCACCCACAAAGCTGCAGTTTCTGTTTTGTGTCAAAAATTAAAATTGCTACAGTGTCATCTATTCCCTAAAAAAACAGAACATAGCCTTAATGTAGAAATATGTTTGATGAATTTTTTGCAATTATATGTGAATACAGTCAACCTATTTTGCAACCTTTGAAATACATAAGCACACATCTTCAACAAATTTATTCACATTTGTTCCAAGGTGCAATTATATTACAAGAGCTGAAGATCCCTTTAACTAATAACCATTAGATTAATGACTACAATTGAATTTATACTTTTAATAATTAAAATAACTATTATATTACTTGCATTATTACTTCTTCTATCTTTTCTCTTACTAACCACTCTCACGTATCACCCACGGTGGACAACCCACAAGATGAAGAAAAATCAGAAGAAAAGTCATTACAATGTTTAAGTCATGGGTAAATTGTCAAAGACTGAAATATAATAGGTTATGACTTAAACATTTTCATGAAGACTTTTCTAAGAGAACTGTGTTACAAAAGCTGCAGAGAAGACCATCGCACCCTGAGTAGAGCTCTAAGAGGCCCCACATCATTCACTGATGAAGATAAGAGAAAGGAACTACTCAGAGCTGGGGACACTCACAAAGCACAGGCCTCACACCTTCAGAGCAGAAACCACAGCCACGAGGCTATCAGCTGCCAGGCTCACGCAGACCCTCACACCAAGAGGTGGAGGTGGGGAAGAGAAAGCAGCTTTGAGTGTGTGTTAAAAGAAAGCCTCTGATCAGAGTCGCAGTGAGCGTCTATCCTCCACCGCAAGAAAGCCCAGCTGAAAAATCCCTTCACCCAGAGAAAAAAAGAAAGACTCATCCACAGCAGAAGGCATGTCGTAACCCATCAAAAGCTTCCCCCAGAAGAGTCCCCAGACTCTGCACCAGAGCACTGCAGCATAGTGCAACAGATCCACGGTGCTGCAAGGGAAAATGTTGGACTGACCCCCCTACAGAGGAGACATGCGAGCATTCCTGCTTAGAAGCAAATAAAAAAAAAACATCCTTAGAACCCTCAGAAGGGTGATATGCTTCCACCTAAGCCCTGCCACTCTCTCTGTCCCTCACCCCCACACATACTTCCTTTTTCTATTTTATTCTCCTTTCTTTCCTTTTTTTTCTTTCTCTGTATTTAATACAGAAAGTTTAAGATCAAGCCAAATAAAATAAGAAAAAAAAAGGGGGAAAATTGTTATAAATAACAAATATATTATTTGCTTTAGCATTTATGTATTAACTTTTGTTGTGGAAGTTATTGATCATAAAAATTCTGATATAGTACAATTTGTAATTACTGCTTTTGATATAGTTTAATCTGTCCGTTTATATATACACCATATAGGTTTTATAAATAGTGTGTAATATATACTACTTTAGACAATAGCATTGTGATAAATAGGTGTGATTCCTGCTGACAAAATTGAAACAGTAGTCAATATTGATACAGTAATTGTTATTTGGAGATAACAAAATGGTTAAAAAGGGAAATGCGAGGAAGAAGGGAGGGGAGGGGTCCACTTCCCCCCTTTCTCCTGCAGATGTTCAGGGCAGGAAGAAGCAAGAGATAACTATTACTAAATTTATCTGAAAGAGAGGGAAAACTTGGGTGGAAATCAGGAACTTGTTAATTTTATGAGATTTATTGCTTTAATGTAAGAACATGGCATTGGCTCATATAATGCTAGTTTTGGCTCACATTATACCCGCTTGGTGCGCATGTGTAATCCAAGGGTGAAATAAAGGACACCTGAGGAAGAGGAGAAGCCTTCCTCAGACGACCACCAAAGAGTGGTGCAACCCCCTAAAATGAATGGTGGCGCATGCGTGATGAAGATGATGATGAGGGTAGGGATACAAATGCGACAAATCGAAAATGGGAGGAGATGGTGATGGCACACAGCATAAAAAGGGGAATTGTAACTTGATGACCGTGTACATGAGGTGGCAGGGGTCCCAAAGCCCATGCACTCCGTACCCCACGGTAATTTTCTTGCTTATGCATTATTATCAGAACCAGATTATTTCTCATTTTAACCAAATTATATTGCCAATATTTTGAGTGTATTCAATTTTATATATTCTAAACTACTTCATTAAAATTGCTGCTAATTTTATTCTGTTTGGTTTTTTTATTTGTGATTGGATAGCTGGGCAAACATAACTGCATAATAGAGACTGTGAAATGTTGAAATAATTTTTCATGTAACTAACTCAGAAAAAGGTGTAAAATAATTAGGTCATTACCCACGTTGGGGGACTATTTTATCTGAAAGACAAGCAGACTATTTTATCTGAAAGATAGCAGAAAAAGTAACCAGAGCACCGAAAAAAAGAGAATAATTTATTAACCCTCATTATCAGAACAGGATGGAACCACAAGGAGAAATAAAATATATTAGTTTAATCTACAAGATAGCATGAAGACAAGTCAAAGGTTAAAACCAAGTAAAAGAACATCTCAACTCAAAAGAATGTTTGAATATGTATAAACTCTTATGAATATGCCTGTACCCCCTGTAATGTAACATATACAGAGAACAGGGTTTAGGTTAAAGGCGTGCTTTTGGCAGATAGCCAAGCACCCCAGGACTGGATGCTATCCCTTTTATCCCTTAATAGGCTTTTATAAAAATTTTAAATAGTGAGACGTGTTTCTCACACAGCCCTCGTGAGCAAACCTCACCCTAAATATGGTTTGGATTTGATATTTCTGAGCCCTAATCCTCTCTAAATTAATTTTTGTCAGATCCCTAAAAAGGTGTTTCAGACATCAAAATATCCTTAAATTGCTGTTTCTAAATTCAAAATATCCTTAAACTGCTTTTTTGAGATTCCAAGCAACCTATTTTTTTTCCCCGAGCCAAAAACCCCCCAAAATCATTGTTTTGGAGCCCCAAAGCCGCCAAAACTGCTCTTTCTCGCTTCCAAAGCTCCTGAAATCACCGTTATGGCCCCGAAGCTGCTGAAATAGATTAGATTTCTAAGCCATGGAGTTCCCAAAATCAGTGTTCCAGAGCCCTGACGCCCCTAACTCAATGAGCCCTGTGTCCTGTTTGCCATCAGCCGGGGGGGCTCACTCCCAGCGCTCCCGGCGCCCTCCCGGGGCATTCCCGGCGCCCCCGGGAGGCTCCAGGAGCAGGGAGGGGCCGCTGGCTGCGCCCATTTCCCACCCCCAGCCAAGGAGCCGCCCCCCGATCGGAGCATTTTCACTTTCCGTTTCCAGGCTGAAAATGGATTTCCGAGAAATCGGTGCAAAACCGAGAAAGGAGCTGCGGGGGGAGGGAGGAGCCGCGGGGGCGGGCAGGGTGGGAAATACCCGGGATGAGGAGCCCCCGGTGCTCACAGCCCAGCGCGGAGCTGCTTCTTGCCAGCCGTGTCCCAGGTAAGCGCCAGCCCCGTGCTCCCGTGTTTCCCCGGCGTTTGCTCCTTCTGCTCCCCAAATTGATGTTTCTCAGCCCAAAAGCTCCCGAAACGCTGCTTTGGAGCTCTAAAAGCTCCCTAAATGGGAACTACACAGCCCCAAATCGGCTTAAATTGTTTTTTGGGAGCCCAAAAGCTCTCTGAATCGTTCTTGCTGATCTGAAAATATCCCCAGATCACTATCCCTGATTCCCAAAGCTCCCGACATGATTTTTTCTTAGCCTTGAACTCCCCAAATCAGGGTTTTGTAGGCCTGCATGTCCCTAAATTGCTGTTTCTCAACCCCAATGCTGCCTGAAGTTTGGGCTTGTTCAGAGCCCAAAATCTCTCTGAATCCGTGTTTGGGACCCCAAAGCGCCCTAAATCACTGAGTCCCAAAGCTCCCAACCGTGCAGTTTCTCAGCCCAAATGCTCCTGAATGGGAGATTCTGAACCCCTGAGAACCCAAAATTGCTTGTTTTGATCTCAGAAGCTGCCTACATCATTTTTTTCGGAGCCAAACTCGTCCCTAGATGGTTTGGAAGGCTGTGCCGGAGTGCTGGTGGAATGCAGTGGAAGGAGAGGCTCTGCCAGAGGAGTGTCAGGGAGGATGAGGATGGGAGGGGTGAAGAGCAGCTGTGATACCTGGAGATCCTCAACAGGATGGGCAAGGGCTAAGCTGACTTGTGTGAGTGAGCAGTGGAGGGGTCAGGAAGGGGGGCCGCTGTCTTGTCAGCTCAGAAACTCCCTGATCACCAGGGAGAGTTGGCAGAGAGCTCTGGGGGCAGCCTGGGGGGGTCTCCAGGCCGGTGAGCAGGTTCCCATGGGAATGGCAACTGCCCTGGCATTGTGGGCAGGCAAAGCAAAGGGCTCCAGCAGCGCGGGGGATGTGGGAGCGATGGCTCAGCAGAGCTGCCTGGTGGGTGAACAGGGGGATGCTCACGGGGACCTGGTCCTGCCCCACAAGGAAGGGCTGGTCAGGGATGTGCTCATCAGTGCCCGCCGGGGCTGTCCCAGCCAGGAGATCGTGGGGTCCAGGCACCAAGGGCAGGGACTGAGGCAGCAGCAGAGCACAGAGCTGGGGCTCCAGAGGAGAAGACTTTGATGGGCTGAAACAGGTGGTGGCAGAGGCAGCAGCTCTGGGGGGTTCCCACCCCCACGGGCTCCTCCCTCCCCCCAGCCCCTCCTTTCTCGGTTTGACACTGCTTGCCCGTAAATGCCTCTCAGAAAATCTGATAGGGAGCAGGAATGTCTCTCCAAGAGCCAGGAGTAGAGCTCTCATCTCCTGAGGCTCTCGGCTGAACTGACCGAGCTCCAGGGTGAAAAGGCAGCACATGGCAGGTGGAGCACAGGAGCCAGCAGCAAAGCAAGGCAACAGCACCGGGGCTGTGTGAGCAGGGGCACAGCCAGGGGAAGGGCTGAACCCCTGCCCAGCACATGGACACCACACCTGCCCAGCTGCAGCGGGGCTGTGGCACTCGGGAACCACTGCCCTGGAGGTCGCTGAGGTGCAATCCTCCAGCTGCCCTTCCAGGGCCGGTGGGATTTCCTTAAGCACATCAGTGTCTGCAACAACAAAACCAGCAACAGAAGCGTGACCCTGCCCAAACAGAACTGTCTGCAGCAGAGCAATCTGCACAGTCTGCAGCCGCCCCTCTGGGCAAGGCCCGTGGAATCGCTGTTGGCAATGGACAGCAGTGACAGCCCCTCCTCACAAGGCTTCCCGGGCAGTGACCGTCCCTGGGCTGGGCACTGCTGAGGCCCCTCAAGTGCCGTGTCCAGTTCTGCCAGAGGGGGCTGAGTGGGAAAAGCTCCCTGGACCATCCTGGGGCCTTCACGGGGCTTTGCTGAGGTTTGAAGGAGCCCTGCTGCCCTCCAGGGCCCCCAGGGCTTTCAGTGTCTTTGCCTCATCAAGGCCCAGCTGTGCTGCAGAGAGTGAGGGACCAGTCAAGAAGGGTTGGAGGGAGACCACAAAGTTAATATTTCATAGAATTCCCGTTCAAAGTCCATTGTCCCTTCCCCCCCACTGTCTACAGACACTAATCCAGCTCCTAAATCATTCCTACAAGGAGAAAAAATTATCAATTCAGGCCTTATTTATTTAATAGGTTTTTTGTCTGATAGCAAAAAATGTTGCCGTGACTCTTGCTGCACATTAAAAGGGAGAAAAGTCAAAAGCAAGTAGCATATTGATTAGGCACATGCTGGATGCCATGAACATATTATGGAAAATTGTTTGTTTCTTTGTCCTGGCTGATCCGAAAAATGTTTAGTCGGAATATATAATGAATAATTATTTCATGGAGTGAGTAGAACTTCATAATATAAAATTAAATAGCTCACCTTGGTACCCCAGACAAAGAATAAAGAAATTTCACCACCACTCATACAATCCACCTGGATTTCACTCAAATACTGGTATTATTGTTGTATTACATTCAATGCATAATTCAAGAAGTCTAATTTGTAATTTGTAATCAGTTATCAGTGGCAGAGGCACATCCAGGGCAGCTCCATGTGCACATCATCTATTCACTGCTACTGTTTGAGAAGCCATCCCGCTATTGCTCTGCTTGCAGGAGAAAACACCTCAAACCCGGAGTGGTTTATGCCATTTGTATGCTTTCCCTCCTTTCAGACCAGAGCAAAAGAGCAAAAATGAGGAGACAGAGCAGGGCTCAGTCCTGGCAAAGCACCCCTGGCATTTCCTGTCTGATGCCTTCAGTCAGACCCCTGGGACAGCCGTGGGCCCTGGGGCTGTGACTTCTCTTGGGTTCCTGCTGGCACTTCTCTACTTCTAATCCTCAGTGGAGCTCCTTTCCTCACCCGGGTCTATCCTCCCCTTGAACACCAGGAAAGCTTTCTTGACATGCAGCAGCTTTTGGCAAGGGCTTCCTTAATTCAGTCCAGGTCCTCCTCCTTCTCTGGAACATGGCCCTGGGCAAAGAGAACAGAAAGTCACAAGGAGCAGACAGCCCAGGGAAAGGGAGTGCAAGAAGGAGAGGAAGAGCAGAGCTCGGCAGTGAGCTGTGCCCTGAGCAGACCTTTCCTCACTCCTGAGCAGTCCCTGTTTGTGCCTTCACCTCGTCCCTGCTGCTCTGATGGATGTGCTCAGAAGGGACAGGCGGCTTTGCTGGAAGGGTCAGCAGGGCCCTGCTTTCTGCAGCCAGCTGTGCAGAAGAGGATATTTAGGAAACTTCCCAGTCTGAGCCTTCCCGAGGCTCTCTGGCCATCACCCTCCAGCCAGCAGAGGTGTTCAGTGCTGGGACCAGAGCCCCTCCGCAGCAGTGGCTGCAGTGCCCCAGTGGGCCCTGCTGGACTCCCCACACCCAGCCCCTGTGTCCTCCCTGGTTCCAGCCCAGGGTTCCCAGAGCAGTCTCAGCTGTCTGATTCCATAAAGCCATTTATTCCCAGTGCAGTAACACAGGAACAGGCTGAGCTGTTACCCCAGCAAGGGAGCCGCTCAGTTTTATCCCCTCACAATCTGCATGCCCAAGGCTCAAGTCTGGCTCTTCCTCCCAGGCCCTCAGATCTGCTGGGTCTCTCGGTGTCCCTTCCCCAGCTGTGCCACCACTCTTGGTGGTGTTTTCACTCTTTGTTGTGCTTTGTTGGCAGCTCTTGTCTCCGGCTCCCCCCTGGAGCTCAGCTTGCATCTGGCACTGCAGCTTCCCCAGCCACCTGCACCAGGGGTGTTCACAACCAGGAGAGGGGAGAGTGGCAGTGGGGTGGTTTCAGTTTTGTCTTTGTTACTTGGCTTGCTGCTCTGTTGGGAATTGCTGAGAAAGCAAAGCAATGGTCCCCAAGTCGAGTCTGGTTTGTCCATGATGGCAACTGGAGAGGATGTCCCAGGCTTTATGTGAGCTCTTCAGTTGTATTTTTTCCTTCTGTCCAGTTGGGGAGGGGGAGTGAGAGAAGTTTGGTGGGCATCTGGCAGCCAGCCAAGGTCACTTGTCCTTTCTCCATAGATTTCTTCATAGTTGGTCAGGATGCCCTCCAGGATTTGAGTCTGAAGGAATGGAAAATGGTCCCTTTCCTTTGTGGAAAATGGTGGCTGGGGTTGAACACCAGGTTTTGCACTCTGCAAAAGGTCCTAATATTGACCAAGGAAGATGGTGTATGTGAGAATTCTCAGAGCTCCAGGGCAGACAAGATGGGTTAGGGATCAGCTGGGAGTACAGCAGAGCATCTTATCAACTGTGATAGCTTCTCCAGTGCTGTGCCCACCACAGAGATTTTGACCCTCTTTTCTCTTGCATTGCAGAGTGATTATTGAAAAAAGGATACAGGTAACAAGAAACGAGGACATGGCTAAATTTTTTGCTGAGAGTTGTATTACTTGTGTAGACAGTGATGGAAGGAAAAACCAGTAAATTAAAAAACCCTGAGGAGATCAGAGGTTTGAGTAGTATAAAGGACATATGTGTCCCCAAAAAGATCTGAAATGAGCTTTTTATATCCTTAGGGAAAAACCATAGTGAAGCTTCCTCTTTTTCACTTTTTCTTTTCAGACAAAGAAGTGGCTGGAAGAAATGAGCTTGTCGAAGTACACTCAACGATTCTCAGGTAGGTCCATAAGTGAGAGTGGACTCATGGATCCCATTGCTGTTGTCTGTGGCCATCCTTGGGAACCCTTGGGATGGGATGGGATGTGTTATCCCTGAGAGAAGTGAGGCCAGTGGAGGTCTCTGCCCTGAGCACGTTGCCTGCAGAACCCCTTCCAGAGCACAGCAGAAGGCCTGGCCTTTGGGGTGGGAGCAGTT
This sequence comes from Motacilla alba alba, assembly GCF_015832195.1. NCBI lineage: Eukaryota > Metazoa > Chordata > Aves > Passeriformes > Motacillidae > Motacilla > Motacilla alba. The sequence continues at coordinate 4,696,012 of NW_024037374.1, forward strand.
TGGTCAGAGGGGTGACCTTCTTTGACCAGGGACATGTCCTACTCTAGCAGGGGTGTTGCTGAGCAGGGCTTTGAGGGTCAGGCTGAAATGAATGTGTCAAGGGACAGTGAAGGGGCCTGGGAGGTCCCTCTCCACTCCCGGAGTGTGCGGCAGAAGAGTCTCACCCTCTGCTGGGTGGCTGTGCTCTGGTGGGACTGGGGCATCTGTGTGGTGCCTGAGTTGTGTGGCAGCTGAGGCAGCTCCTGGCCCAGGAGAGCCTCAGTGGGCCCGAGGGTCAGGAACCCCCCAGCACTGCTGTGGGGCTGCTGGTCCACAGGAGCTCATGGCTCCTGGGCCAGCTGTGGGATGTGTTCTGGCCCAGAACTTGCTCAGTGCAGTCCAGGAGTTCCCTGGGGAAAGGTCGTTGCTAAATGTCCTGGTTTTCTTTCTGATTTTATTTTCATATGTACCCTGACGTGTGGTGTTTCGGGATGCTGGCTACCTGGCTGAGAAAGGCATATCAAAGCTAATCAGTGAAATGAGTAAGTGTGCTGGATCCCATTGCTCTTGCCTGTGGCCATCCTTGGGAACCCTTGGGATGGGATGGGATGTGTTATCCCTGAGAGAAGTGAGGCCATTGGAAATCTCTCCCCTAAGCACATTACCTGCAGAACCCCTTCCAGAGCATAGCAGAAGACCTGGCCTTTGGGGTGGGAGCAGTTTGGTCAGAGGGGTGACTTCCTTTGACCAGAGACACATCCTACTCTAGCGGGGATATTGCTGAGCAGGGCTTTGAGGGTCAGGCTGAAATGAATGTGCCAAGGGACAGTGAACGGGCCTGGGAGGTTCCCCTCCACTCCCGGAGTGTGCGGCAGAAGAGTCTCACCCTCTGGTGAGTGGCTGTGCTCTGGTGGGACTGGGGCACCTGTGTGGTGCCTGAGTGCTGTGGCAGCTGAGGCAGCTCCTGGCCCAGGAGAGCCTCAGGGGGCCTGAGAGTCAGGAACCCCCCAGCACTGCTGTGGGGCTGCTGGTCCACAGGAGCTCATGGCTCCAGGGCCAGCTGTGGGATGTGTTCTGGCCCAGAACTTGCTCAGTGCAGTCCAGGAGTTCCCTGGGGAAAGGTCGTTGCTAAATGTCCTGGTTTTCTTTCTGATTTTTTTTTCATATGTACCTGATGTCCAGAAACGGCATGGAATACAGCTAAGGAATTGATAAAAGATATATTTGACACAATCAGTAAGTGTTCTGGATCCCATTGCTCTTGTCTGTGGGAATCCTTGGGATGGGATGGGATGGGATGGGATGGGATGGGATGGGATGGGATGGGATGGGATGGGATGGGTTGGGATGTGTTATCCCTGAGAGAAGTGAAGCCAGTGGAGGTCTCTCCCCTGAGCATGTTGCCTGCAGAACCCCTTCCTGAGCACAGGAGAAGGCCTGGCCTTTGGGGTGGGATCAGTTTGGTCAGAGGGGTGACCTTTGACCAGGGACATGTCCTACTCTAGCGGGGGTGTAGTGGCGCGGGTTTGGATCGTGATTGCTGCTATCTATATCTGTTCCCGATAAGCATCTCCTGTGGAAAGGCCACTTTGGTCAGCATTCAGGAAAAGCAGTGAAGTCCACACACCGCACTCACCACCACTAGCTCGGCAAAGAGAGGCAGAAGGACCTTTTTGAATGGTTCAGCAAGGTTTTCTGTGGCACTCCGAAGGGAAACCAGGGGCAAAAAGACCTGGCCATGTGCTGTGCACAGTCTTATCTATGGGAGGGCACGGGGGTGGTACAAAGGGCAGGGCAAAGGGCAGTGGCCTTAAGGGAAGACGGGGCCAGCCACCAGTGGTACCACAGCCTATGAGGAAACAGGGAAAGGAGAAACCAGGGGAAGTTGGGACATAAGGGGAAGTGGGATGGATCAGTGTTAAGCAAGAGTCCATGGGGAAGTCCTTTCTGTCCTTCCTTTCCCAGGTGGGGAAAACTCTATGGTAAGTGTCTCCAAGGCAATGCTCTGGGGATTTCCCTGCGGGGGAAGGATTCAGAGGATTCCACAACTCCCCTGTTTTTTCTTACAGTGAAGACTTCCCCAATGGACTTCTGCAGACACTTAAATAAACAGGGAAACACGTGTAATACGATAAAAACAATGATTACAATCTAAAAATTCCTTTAACAAAAGATGAAACCCATCTCGTCAATGCCCATTGTCAGAAAAGTTCATTGATCCAATCTGGGTTCTTTTCCACCTTTAAGTCCTTTATTTGTTCCCTCAGCTTCTCGATGCTTGCATGGATAGATTTTGAGTATGAAGAAAGGTTGAGGCAGCACATCCCTTCAAAATCTTGGCAGCCATGTCCATGGGCAAGCAGTAAAAAGTCTGTTGCTGCTTGGTTTTGCATTGTTACATGCCTGGTAGTCTCAGTGTCACTAAGCAGGTCACTGACTGCAGTGGAGGCAGCATTTGCCTGCTTACTGAGCCAACCCTCTAGGTGAGAAAGCTCACCCAGAGCCTTAGCTGTGGCCCCCCAAGGTAAAAAAAAAGTGAGACCATGGCTCTCTTTTCTTTGTTCCAATTGTAAACTTGGCTTATGCAATTTTCATCAAATTCAGTATATGATCTCTTTTGGTGTGCCAATTTCCCTTTTTGTTTCCAATTTTGGAGTAAAGTTATGTTTGAGGTGAAGGTAGTAAGCTGGCCAAGGCTGCAGGGACCCCCTTGAAGGTGTATGGGGATCCTGGTCCATACTCAGTCTCCACAGATAAGGAACACTCCCCGGGGCAGCACTTTGGGGTGGAGTGAGGATAAAGAAAGTGTGGGACTGGTGTAGTTGCACCAATTTGGAGGGGTATAATTTTTATGAAATGGGGTTGCATCTTTCCTGTGGGTAGACTTAATAAGTTTAAGGCAGGTCAAGTGTTGGTCGGGAGGTTGATACTGAAATTGGACACAGTAATGAGCTTTAGAGGACCCCAACAGCTCTAATTCTTGGGGTTCCTCTGGTGCTCGAGGTAGGGTCTTGGTCCACCTGTCCCAAGTGTCTACCGGGTTGGGTTTCTTATCTGTATATGGGTAATTCATTTGCTGCTAAAGGAACCCCTACCAGGCACATCAGCAGCGGCTTGTCCACGCTACCCATGGACAGGCATAGATTGTCTTGCTGTAAAGTCTTGGCTGGTGTGACCCAGATGTTCTGATTGGGCTGAGGGACAATCCACGCACCAGCTGATGGAAAGGCGAGGAGCATCCAAAATCCCATCTGGAATAGTTGGGGATTCCCTGTTGCTGGAAACATGGCAGGATGCTTGGGGGTGATGAGTTGATCTGTGAGTTTGAAAAAATGGATTTTTAGACTTATATAATTTTAACAGTCCCTCAGATCTTCTCTTCTTATCCCCTCAGTTTTTACTGAGTAGAAAAGGGGTGGGAAAACAAGAGGGGGTAATAGTGCAACAAACTCAAGAGAGGTAGCAGTAAAACCAGCTAAAGAGGGGTAACAGTGCAAAACAAAGAGCAAATAAAATGCAACAGAGAGTCTTATGATCTTCTGGAGCAGTGGAGAGTCATCTCTGTGACAAACATCTGCGTTTGCAGTCTTTCTCCTTCTTCTCCTCCATGCCTCCCGAGCTTGATTTCTATGCTGTCTCTGGGGTTCCGGGGAAGTGTCTCTGGGAGCTGCACTTGGCGATTCGATGAACAGCATGACATTCTTGCCGGGAATCCACCTTGGACCAGATTCTGTGGACGTGCAAGCATAGCCTCTGCCCCAAGTTACTAATGGGAATGGGCCCATTACTCGCTTGGATTCGGGGTCTTTGATCAGCACAGGGGGTTTTCTCTGTGAGCTGAGCTCAAGGCACTTTGAGAAGTGCCTGACATTGGGGGGGTTTGGCTCCATGAATGAATTATTAAGAAAACCGATGACATAAAGAGCCTTACATAATCTTTCTACATTCAGTAGTATTTCAACTCCCCTGCGCTGCTGATCAAGGACTCCCTTGAGTGTACAGTGAGCCGTCTCTACAACAGATTGCCCCATTGGGGAATGGGATATGCCAGTGGTGTGTTTCACCCCCCATTGATCTAAGAATTACTGGAAATTTTTGGAGGGGTAAGCAGGACGATTATCTGTTTTGATGGCTTACAGAATGCCTAGGATGGAAGACACTAGAAGAAAATGTTTGATAACGTCTTTGGCCTTTTCTCCTGTGTGGGCAGATGCAAATATAGCCCTGAAGAAGGCGTCTATGGACGTGTGAATGTATTCCTGTCTCCCAAAGGGTGCATAGTGTGTAATATCTGTTTGCCACAATTGTAAACTTTCGAGGCCTTGGGGGTTAACTCCAGCCCCCATGGAAGGCAAATGAAACTCCTGGCAACTGGGGCAGGAGCCCACAATTGCTCTCGCCTGTTCCCTTGTGGTTTTAAACATACAGACAAGGGCTGGTGCATTTTGGTGAAAAAATGAATGGCTCAATTTAGCCTGATTAAAAATGTGTGGTAGGGTGGTCTGCACTGCCATGGCTAAGATATCTGCTCTCCATTTGCCTTCTGTAACCAGTCCTGGGAGATCAGTGTGTGACCTCCCATGCCTAATGTGATATGGTTGCTCTCGGTGGGAGAGGAGGTATGTTAACTTTGAAAGCAAGCTGTACAAATCTGGATTTGGCACTTCCTTTAACAAGGACTGTTCTGCTCTTTCAGCTATTCCAGCAACATAAGCCGAATCAGTAACCAGATTCAAGGGTTGTTTGAACTTCTCAAAGGCTCTGAGAATGGCTGCTAATTCTGCAGTTTGTGGGGATCCCTGAACAATTGGAACACCAGACTCCCACTCTTGAGTGTCAGGATTTTTCCAAGTCAGTTATGACTTGTGGGATTTTCCAGAGCCATCAGTAAAAACAGTCCGTGCCTTTAAAGGAGTACAACTCTTTAATGATTTTGGAACCAAATTAAAACAATCATTAAATAGTTTATGTTTCTGTAGGTGGATAGAGATTTGACCTGGGTAGCTGTCAAGAGCAAACTGAAAGTGTTCATTGGTCCTAGAGCAAAGCTTCCAGTTCACCTGATGTCACTGGGAGGTAAATGTATTGAACTCTCACCCTGCTAGGGTTTTGAGGCGTGATCTGGCTTTTATAATGAGCTGAGCCATCAGCTCCTGGGGTGTAGTGATTGTCTTAATCTTATGTGGTTGGTGTGATCGGAACACCCACTCTATGATTAAAAGCTGATCCTTCAGAGTGGGGTCCCACTGGAAAATGAGCCCATGAATTTTGGGTGACTTACCCAAGATGACAAATTGGAAAGGTAGGGTAGGGTCAGCACAGTGGGCTTGTCTCGTGGACAATGCCTCTGATACCTTTTGGATCACTACCTGGGCTTCCAGTGTGATTGTTTGTGGTGAGTCGAGGTCATTGCAGCCTCTCAGGAGTTTGAAAAGGGGTGCAAGGTCCTTGGTTGTGATCCCCAGCAGTGAACAAACCCAGCTGATGCTCCCATATAGCTGATGAAACTCTCTCAGGATTCTCAGGTTGTCCTTGATGGTGAGCTGCTGAGGTACAATGGTTCTTCCGCTGATCCACAGCCCTAGGAAGGTCCATGGGCAGGTGTGTTGAATTGTCTCTGTAGCAACTTCAAATTCTGCTCCTTCAATGGCTTGGATAGTCTTTTTGAGAACAGTCTCCAAATAGTAGTCAGTCTCAGTGCATATTAAAATATCGTCCATAAAGTGAAAAATTATGGCATCAGGAAATTTTTCTCGAATGGGCGAGAGAATGCGACCTACAAACATTTGGCAGATAGCTGGTGAACTTTTCATTCTTTGGGGAAGAACTTCCCATTGATATCTTTTGAGAGGGGCTTGTCTGTTAATTGATGGGATGGAAAATGCAAATCTTTGGGGCATCTCTGGGATGGAAAGGGATGTTAAAAAAGCAATCTCTGATATCAATGACTGCCAGTTTCCAATCTCTCAGGAGCATTGAGGGTGAGGGTAGGCCGGGCTGCAGAGGGCCTATGTCTTCAGTGACCTCATTGACCTTCCTGAGGCCTTGCAGGAGCCTCCACTTGTCTTTGACTGGTTTATGGATGACAAAGACAGGGCTGTTCCAAGGGCTAATGGATGGTACTGCGTGGCCTTTGGAAAACTGCTCCTGCACGAGGGATTTGAGCACCTTTAACTTTACTTCTGAGAGGGGCCACTGATCAACCCACACTGGTTCATCAGTTTTCCATGTCAGCGGTGTGGTAGGGCGCTCCACAGTGGCCCCAGCTAGAAATCCTGTGATGGTCAGGGTGGGTTGCTCCCCATTGAGACAATAGGTCTCTGCCCCATAAGGTAAAAGGTGCCCTTACCACAGAAGGTCTTACTGTGGCTTCCTGACCCTCAGGTCCTTGAGTAAGAATTGTCTCTTTGCTCCGCATAGAGGTGGCAGCTCCTCCAGTCCCAGAGATGTCTGGATTGGCTGGCACCAGTTCCCAGTCCTGTGGCCACTCGGGAGTGGGCAATAATGGTCAGGTCCTCTCTGGTATCTGCTACACCTGTAAGATAAACTTTGTCCCCTTTGTTAAACAAGCCACACTCTATAAGAGGTCTTTCTTGGCCCACAGTCTGCCAAAAAAACTTTGGGGTTTTTTTGGCATCATGTCAGTCCATGTGGGTATGAGGAAACCCTGGGCGATGGGTGTGCCCTTAGATAAATACCAAGGTGGGTCTACACATGAGACAGTCACAATAATTTCATCCCTTAGTCCCACAGTTTGGACTTCTGGAAGTACTTGCAAACTGTCTAGTCTGTTAATAGAACCCCCATGATTAAAATGGCCCTTGGTCCATCAGAAGGTCCAAATTCACCAGTTGGAATTCAGTAGCTTGCCTCATCCTCAAACTGGATGGAAAGGGCCCTTACCAGCGTGTGCTGTGTCCTTGCCTGAATGTATTGGTAGGTCTCGGAGAGTTGTTTCTCGTTGTCACAGATAGTCTCTTGGTGCATTGACTTGGGATGGTGGGGAAAGAGGGACGGAACACCTTGGCACTTGGTGTCATTGCACAGGGCCACCCTGCACTTTGCTGGAATTTTCCCTGGTGTCGCTGTTGAGATAGCTGATGCTGGATCTGCTCGTGATACTGAAACTGGGGATGGTGTTTAAAATGTTCTTTACAGTTTAAGCATGCAGCGGAGGGAACAACCAGTGGAGGGGTGTTTCTGCAAAAAGTCTTTATCACTTTCCACCTTGAGGTGGCCTTGTTCCCCACACTTATAACATCTCATATTTTGTTTATTTTGTGCCACAAAGGCTTCAGCTACTCCTTTGCTGGCTGCCAGGGCTACCATATGTTCTGTAGTTGTGAGATGGGTACAGGCTTCCACCATTTGCTGAATGGTGGATTCAGGGTCTGGAGGGAGTGCTCCTATAATTTTTGGCATTCCTCATTCACGTTGGACACTGCTAGTTTACTGAGCAACTCTTCTCTAGCCCTTGGGCAATCGACTTGTTTATCAACAGTGTCTTTTAGTCTGTCTATGAATTCAATAAATGCCTCACCAATGCTCTGACAAATGTCAGTGAAACTTAGTTGTGGGGTGGTACCATCCCGTGTTTGGAATAAAGCATTCTGGGCAGCATTTTAAATGTCCTCTAAAACAGCTAGGGGTGGATTTAGGGCTTGGTCCTGTGGATTTTGAAATGGTCCTTCCCCCCTCAAATGCTCTAGTGTAAAATGAACTCGCCCATCCTCAGTTTTGTAATTTTTTACTAATGCTTTTACTTGTTTTTTCCAAATTGATTCCCACAGAAGAAGCTCTGTAGGTGATAGGAGGAGGGACCTAAGATAGCAAAGACCATGGGGGGCAAGCACATGAGCTGAGACAGTTATTTGTAATAGATATTTAAAATATGGAGATTTACATCGATAATTTTAGATGCTTTGCATAGTTCTTTAAGTTTGTTGTATGGAACAGATTCCCATTTAGGGAATCTCCCTCTTTTGTATATAGCTGGGGCTGCTAGTACTTTTATTTTTGAGCAAAATCCCAATTACTGTCCAAAGCTGCTTCTCTTTGGACTTTTGCCCAGTATCCTAAAATTCACTGTCTGAATCTGAGGTATCACTGTCCTCTGAAGAGAAAACAGATGTGCTAGCATGAACACAGGAACTCCAGCTGGGGAGCAGTCAGTGTTTGGAGTCTTTGGTCTTTAAACTGGATGTTTTTTGATTAGCTTTGCTCCTGGTGAGGGGTGGGGATTCAGAGGACTCCACACAAGGGTTGTTGCTGAGCAGGGCTTTGAGGGTCAGGCTGAAATGAATGTGCCAAGGGACAGTGAAGGGGCCTGGGAGGTTCCCCTCCACTCCCGGAGTGTGCGGCAGAAGCGTCTCACCCTCTGCTGGGTGGCTGTGCTCTGGTGGGACTGGGGCACCTGTGTGGTGCCTGAGTGCTGTGGCAGCTGAGGCAGCTCCTGGCCCAGGAGAGCCTCAGTGGGCCCGAGGGTCAGGAACCCCCCAGCACTGCTGTGGGGCTGCTGGTCCACAGGAGCTCATGGCTCCAGGGCCAGCTGTGGGATGTGTTCTGGCCCAGAACTTGCTCAGTGCAGTCCTGGAGTTCCCTGGGGAAAGGTCATTGCTAAATGTCCTGGTTTTCTTTCTGATTTTATTTTCATATGTACTTGATATCCAGAAACGGCATGGAATACAGCTAAGGAATGGATGAAAAGGACATTCACCAGATCAAGTAAGTGTGTTAGGCCCCATTGCTCTTGTCTGTGGCCATCCTTGGGAACCCCTGGGATGGGATGTGTTATCCCTGAGAGAAGTGAGGCCAGTGCAGGTCTCTGCCCTGAGCACGTTGCTGCAGAACCCCTTCCAGAGCACAGCAGAAGGCCTTAACCTTGGGGTGGGATCAGTTTGGTCAGAGGGGTGACCTTTGACACATCCTACTCTAGCAGTGGATGATCCTTGCAATTGGTAACAATTTCAAAGACATAGCACATCCCTTCTGGGATTTCCTTTGCTTTCTTTGAACAGGAAAGGAGGAATCTCACCCTGGGTTTAGCTACAGGGACCAGACAGAGGAGCCTTTCTGTGCAGGTGAGTGCCAGTCCTTGCCCACACTACCTGGAAACTAAACCCTGCCAAGCAGGAAGGAGATCCAGAGGCCTGTCATGCATGAGGGCCCAGTGCAGTCAGATCAAGCAATCCCACCTGTCCATAAATTCCCATTTCCAGAGGCCTCCAGCCAGTCCCTTGTTATGTTGCCCATCCCCATGCAGATGCCCAGGACCCCGGGATCCCAGGGTGCAGAGATGTCCCAGCAGTGGGCTTTTCCCAGCACAGACCAGCACAGCCTGGCCTCTGCTGGATCCCACCCCCTGGATTCTAAGGCCAGCTGTTCTCCTGCCCCTGCTCTTTCCAGCTGGGATGTTGGCAGGGGAATGTCATTCCCTCAAGGCACATTGGAATTTAGCATGGCCTGGGCTCTCCCCCATGTCCAGGCCTTTGGGCAGTGAGGAGGCCATGGGGTTCCTCCCAGTATTCCTCACCAGCTGCACAGGAGTTCCAAACCCATGTTTAGAAGGGCTCTCAGTTGTGCCAAGACTCCTTTCATCAGGAAAAAGCTGTTAGACAAAAAGTCTTCATGTCTGGAAGAACACTGGGGCTACAGTAGGGAGGCCAAGGTTTCTTCCCAGAGCAAACTCCTGTTGGAACAGGATTTGAAAGCTAGGGTAGTGGTAGGTGGTGCCCGCAGGTGCATCAGCCCGTGAATCCCACATCTCTGTTTCTCAGGAATGAGTGAATTTATTTCCAAGGCTGCTGAGTTAGAAAGGATGATTTAAGAAAAAGAGGTCTGGAGAAAACAAATTGATAAACAGGCAGGACATGAGGGAACTCAGTCTGAGCTTTTGGTTTTTCCTCTGAACAAAGAAATAAAGCATGAAAAGCATCTATTTCTGGATTGCACCTTGAGCACAGTGCTTAATTCCTCTGAAGTGATTGTTTCTCCAGAGACAGGAAGAAAAAATCAACCTGTTGCAAGATCTAAGAAGAGACCCTCATGAAGAGACTTCAAAAAAATGAGGATATGAGCATCCTCAGAGAGGATGGGTGGTCTCCCGCTCAAGGGAGAAATGTCAGTTTCCCACTAACACCAGTCTTTTCCTACAGGAAGGAGAGAGAGTGAGGAGACCAGCAAGGCTCTGGAATCCAAAATACATGAGGCCTTCCAGGACCTCAACAATAAAATGAAAGCTCTGCAAGAAATTTTCAAAAACTTAGAGTCCAAACAGAGTGAGGAGATCAGAGCAGAGCTGGAGAAGAACTCAGGTGAGCAGGATCATTGCCAAGCAGACTTTGATCCATCTGAAGGCAGAAGCTGCTCTACAGGCCATCCACCCTGTGAGCTCCTCCTGCTCAGCTCCTCAGAGGGAATGGGGAGGGACAGTCCTTCCAGGGGGAACAGCTTCTGTGACCCATGGCACTGAAACGCCTCCATGCTGAAGTGTTCTCGGCAGGTTCAGGTGGTCAGAGTCCCTCTTCAGTCCCTCACCTTTGCAGAGGCTGTGTGCTGGGAGTTCTCTCATTGCCTGATACTTGCTAAGGGTCCCTCCTTGAAGTCCTGTCCCCGTCTGTCTCCCTTTCCCCCTGCCCTTCTCCTGCTGCCCCACTCCAGGTGCCATGCTGGGGCCCATGTGAGCTCAGCCTTGTTTCCCCTGAGGAGAGACCCTCTGTCGGGGAGAATAAACTGGAGCCCTTGGCCATGCTTGTGTCAGATAGCTGGTCTCCTTCTCAAGGAGGAAACATCAGTGACCCTGTGTCCTTGTTCTTTCATCACAGGATATGAAGAGGAGGAAATTGTAAGTACCCTGAAAGCCAAGTTGAATATGAAACTCCGGGAGCTCTCCCGAAAAATTCAGTGTGTGGAAGAAGATGTAGAGGAATGGCCAGAAGCCATAAAGGATGACCTTCAGCTTTTCAGAGCAGAGCTGAAGAAGAGCCCAGGTGAGCAGGGCCATTGCCAAGCAGACTTTGATCCATCTGAAGGCAGAAGCAGCTCTACAGGCCATCCAGCCTGTGAGCTCCTCCTGCTCAGCTCCTCAGAGGGGATGGGGAAGGACAGTCCTTCCAGGGGGAACAGCTTCTGTGATCCATGTGTCATGGTTTGGCGCTGGCCCAATGCCAGTGCCCCCATGAAAACATATACTCCCTGGTATTCTGCTGTGAGATGTGATCAGAAACAGAGCACAGCAGGCCTCTACATATGAACAAAGAAAAAACTTAATTATCTTAGGACTATAATAAAAGGAACACACAGAGCAAAATGGAAACCTTTCAAAAAGCATTTCTCCTCCCCCCACTCAATTTCCCACAGCATAAAACAAAACCTTAGATCTTTACCCAGTCCATCACCCTTCAAATATTTAACTCTTAGTCCATCTCCACCCTTCCAACAATCACCTCTCATTTCATCAAGGAGAGAGGAGTCCCTCTTGCACCACAGGCTTCCCCTAGAAACACAGCCGAGTCCATTTGTGTTTCCGTGTCACTCAGCACCACCTTCGTGATTTCTTCCTTCCATGTTCAGTGCTCTCACCACTGCACATGGACCAGAGCTGCTTTTAGGGGTTCCCTTTTCAAGGATGCTCTGTCCAGTTCCAGGAGAAAACGACAGTCTCTCACCTTTTTGGGACATTAGTCCCCCCCAGATTTCACCCCCTGGGGCCGAGGGGTCTCGAGAGCACCATCACCTCCTCACCCGTCGTCTCCGCTCACATCACTCCTTTGGCACCAAGCCATTGCCTCCCCCTAAAATGCAGTCTCTGTATTACAGGAAAGGTTCTGTCCATGGCCATACAAGAAAAGTCCAGCCAAAAGCCACTCCATCATCTCCTCCCACCTAGAATTCTTCTCAACTTCTCTCAGTCATTCTTCACTTGCACAACTTGCATCATACTTGCACGTTTCCTCCTACTTTATTCCTGTCTCTCTTCTCCTTCAACTCCCGGAGGATCAGCATTTACGAGGTTTCCATCATCCCATAGAAGGGTTAAAATCACAGTCTCTACTCGTCCAGAACTCCCACGCTGGCTCTGCCGGGCACTCTTCTCGCCGCCCCCCTTCTCCTTCTCGGCCAGGCCAGTGCTATCAAATTTCAAGGTAGCACTGGCAGCTCTCTCTCTCTCTCTCTCCCTTCTGAGAAAGGGGGCTGCCCGATGCCTCACAGAGTTCTTCCACCCTTCCATCTCTGTGGGGGACTCACTCTTGTCCTACAGGGGCCTTCACCTCCCGTCTCTGCCCAAGGCTCCGGCCTACCTCCCTCCGGCCTCGTGGCTTCTCCTCCCCCGCCCAGCCCGCAGCTGGGCAGGGGAGGTCTGACCTCTTCATCCACTGGAACCAAGAGAGAGTGCTCCCCTGGGAGTTCCTCGCTTTTAACCCCTGTGTTCTCAGAGGAGTATCCATATCCTCAGTGGCCAAACCAGGTGCCAATATTCACATCTGAACACCTATGGGTTTGACCACCACCTCCCAAAAACTCACTTCCTCTCAAACCACGACACCATGGCACTGAAACACCTCCATGCTGAAGTGTCCTCTGCAGGTTCAGGTGGTCAGAGTCCCTCTTCTGTGCCTCACCTTTGCAGAGGCTGTGTGCTGGGACTTCTCTCACTGCCTGATACTTGCTAAGTGTCCCCCCCTTGAAGTCCTGTCCCCGTCTCTCTCCCTTTCCCCCTGCCCTTCTCCTGCTGCCCCACTCCAGGTGCCATGCTGGGGCCCATGTGAGCTCCGCCTTGTTTCCCTGTTGATGATCAGAAGGGAGAGGAGCTTCCCTGAGCAGAGCCTGGATGTGTCTGTGAGCGCAGGGCTTGTGGAGAGCAGCTCTGCCTGCAGGAGCTGGTGCTGGTGCTGGGAAGGGTCAGCTGGGGCACAGCCTCCAGTGTGGGCCTGGCTGGCCCCAGACTGTGCCCCTGGGCCTGGCTCAGGCAGCACACAAAGTGTGTTGGGAACAGCCTCTGGCCCCAGGGCAGGGACAGCTGAGGAGGGATCGGCCTTCCCTGGCCCTGGGTCCTGTTTGTGCTCCAGCTGCAGCCAGCAAAGCCAGGGCAAGGAGCAGCCCAGGAGGGTCCAGGGAAACCCCTGCAATTCCTGCTGGCTCAAGCTGTTGTGGGCTTGGAATTGTGTGGCCCACTTCAAAGTTGGAGCTCTTCATTTATTGGGCTCCAGAAAGCACAAATGAGACTTTGAAAAAGGATGAAAACTTGTTCTGTGTTTCTTGTCCCCTCCTTGCTAAAAGTGTGAGGGTAAAGGGCAAACCATTTCCAGATTGTGCCTTCATGGCCAAATGGAATTCCTGTGAGGTGAGGATTTCTAAGGGGGAATCAGGAAGGAAAAAGCCACCCAGAGGAGAGCCCTGAGGAGAGACCCTCTGCCAGGGAGGTTAAATCAGAGCCTTTGGGCATGCTTGTGTCAGATAGCTGGTCTCCTGCTCAAGGAGGAACCATCAGTGACCCTGTGACCTTGTTCTTTCATCATAGGATACGAAGAGGAGGAAATTGCAAGGGCCCTGGAATCCAAGTTGAAGAAGAACTTCCGGGAGCTCTCCCGAAGAATTCGAACTCTGCAACGAGATGTAGAGGAATGGCCAGAAGCCATAATGGATGAGCTTCAGCTTTTCAGAGCAGAGCTGAAGAAGAACTCAGGTAAGCCATTGCCAAGCAGACTTTGATCCATCTGAAGGCAGAAGCTGCTCTACAGGCCATCCACCCTGTGAGCTCCTCCTGCTCAGCTCCTCAGAGGGGATGGGGAGGGACAGTCCTTCCAGGGGGAACAGCTTCTGTGATCCATGGCACTGAAACTCCTCTGTTGTCACAGGCCCCCAGGCGGGTAATAATTAGCATTGACCCCATGATTCACAGAAGGCTGATCAATCCCATTATTATCCTGTACTTATTAAGAAACCCATTGCTTTTACAGACAGTTACAAAACAGGTGGACCTAATTGGTCCTCCAGTCCAAACACCATCACCATTGGCTAATTAAGAAACCACCCTTTGGTTGACAAATCTCCACAAATAACACATTCCACATGTTCACAACAACTGGTGCAGCACGTGAAGATAACAATTATTTCTCATTCTTCTCTCTGATCTTCTCACAGCCTTTCCCAGCACAATGCCTGGGAAAGTCATGCTGCTCTCTGTAGCCACAGTTCACCCTTTTGTGTTTAAAAATGCTGCCACAGTTCACCCATTTGTGTTTAAAAATGAAAGGTGGTGTTTGAAGTCCTCTGCAGGGCCCTTTGCAGGAAGGAGGACAAACACAGCTCAAGAGGCTCCCCCAGCAATTTGCTGGTTGTCAGTCAGAACCGCAATCAGATGCTGACATAGAATGGTCAGGGAGATTCTTTACCAGTAGAATATCTATCTCTATCATGTCATTGAGACAGGGTTTACAATATGAGAATACCAAATAGCAATGTCTCTTTGGCGAATGCAATGAATGATCATTGTTTTAAAGTCCAAACAGCTGAGTTTCAGGAGAAGGTCCATTAGCTGGAGATGTTGATCTTTGACATCCCTGAATGTCCTTCTTGATCCTGAAACAGAGAACAGCTGAAGAAGGTTAACAGGGGCATCATACTATGATGATGATAAAAGCTGCACTGAGGAATTGCTTCTTATATGTTTCCAGATACAGGTGTGTCTTGGTTATGAGCATGAGGAAGCATCAGAGCAAAATCAATGCATGCAATGAAGAAGAAATTGGCAACAGTTAGAAATCAATCAGATAATGCACATAATCAATAACACATGTGATATTATATAGTTATCAGGCACTATAGCACTGACTGTCATCCCAGAGTCTGCAACAGCTGATAGACCTCAACTCAGCAGAGTTGGAAAGCATGTCCAGACAACGTTCCCAAACTGCCTTTGAGAGCAGGCTCAGCTGTCATATATATGTGGTCAAATTGCCAAGCCAAAATTACTTGAATCCTTTGGATGCAGAAAACATCTGGGTTGATTGTCAATCATCCCATCCAGGTAGAGTCAGGGCCAGGCCACAGCCCAAGTTCTAATTGGAGGGTTTGCAGGATTACCTTTTCTGTGTAAAACTGTTATCAAATTCAGAGGTACTTGAGAAATCTCTGGAATGCCATGGCCACAGCCTTTAATCCAACCAGTTGGCCGAGCCTGACTTGTGGCCTTTCAGCACTTTGAGCTGTCAGTGAAGAAGTGAAGACAGTGAGTCTTGGTACCTCTATCACCCTTTTTGGTTTTGGGTTTTTTGTTTGTTTTTTTTTTTTTTTTTTTCTCACAGAAAGCCAGCAGCATCAGCGGGCTGAGGTACCCGGCCCTGGCAGGCGGGGCAGCGACTCCGCCACTGCCGAGCCCAGATTCATTTGGCTTGTTCCCTTCCCCCAGTTTTGCACGGGTGTCATTTGGGGCCCCTGGGTTTGGGGTCCCTGCGACAGCCTGTGCCTGTCCCAGGATGAGAGGGTCACCCCCGCCTTCTCCTTCACCGCCTGCCCCCCACAAGCAGCCAATATCTCGGCCATGCCCCCTGGCATTTCACCCTTCCCCCGCCCCTCCCGGGCATGGGCCAAGCCGCAGCCTCTCGGGACCCCGCTCCTCCCGCGCCGGCTGGAGGCGGCTGATCCAGTGCGGGGGATCTCCAGCCGGCTCTGTGGGCGCCGCTGCCGATGAACCGGCTGCAGGGCAGAGGGGCTGGCTGTGAGCTCAGCGTGGGGGGCCAGCCGCTGCCGCGGACCCGGCTGCATCCCTTGTCAGCAGCAGAGCTGCCTCTGCCCCGTCCTGCGGTGCAGGGGGGAGGAAACCCAGCGGCGGGGCCGAGCCACACGCTGCACGGGGCGGAGGAGGAGGAGGCGATGGTCCCGTTGGCACTGGTGGAAGCAAAGGGGCAGAGAGACCGCGGCTCAGGTCAGATTAAATTGTGACCGTGGCAGCGGAGCAGCTAAAGGCTCCGGTCCTTCCTGCACATGCACTGGGAAGCCAGGAGAGAGCTGCTCTGGGTGCGATGTGGGCGATGCTTCCCCCCCGCAGTGCCGGGGGGAAGGATCCAGCGGCGGCTGTCCGTGGAAGGATCGTTTCCCGGCTGCCCGCGGCGGAAAGGCCGGTGGCCGCCCACTCAGGGGGAGGCACTCCTCCACGTCCGACTGGGACATGCCTACTGAGGTGGATTCGCTTTTCCTTGGGCTCCAGCCCCTCATTGCTTCGGAAAGCAGTGACCAGATGGGTCGTAGTCGAGGTACACTCGCATCTCCCTTCCTGAGTCCCAACAGACAGAAACCCATTGAGTCCCAGGCCCGCGGATCCAGTGAGGTTTCCGCATCCACAGGGAAACCGTGACTTTTGGCCCAACTGAAAAACCTGCAGAGAGCATCTTCCGACACAGGAAGTCTCTTAGAGCGAATCATAAGTTTCCTGCAACACTGTAACAGTTACACATACACATTACACAACAGTTACGCATAGAAATTCGGATGGCCATTTATTTTTGCAGGCGCCCTTTCCCAACCATAAGCCCAGCCCAGGCTGCAGTCAGTGCTATTGTTGGGAGATCTGTTCCTTGCCCCAGCCCTTAGGCTATGAGGCAAAAAATGCAGTCCTGAGGGACAGATCTTCTCCAGGAAGACACAGGGAAAGGTCATGTTACCTTTCCAGGGAAACAGAAGGTGTTAGGTTAGGAGTGGGCTGCATGGGGCGACGCGGGGTCCTAGCGCAGTCCCATCGGGGTGCCGAGGCGTCACTGCCCATCCTGTGAATCCACGAAGGAGTGATCGATGTAACACACGTCAGGTTAGCAGATGAAGATAAGAAATATTTCTCATTCTTCTCTCTGATCTTCTTACAGCCTTTCCCAGCACAATGCCTGGGAAAGTCGTGCTGCTCTCTGTAGCCTGAGAGCTGCTGCCACACATCTCCATGCTGAAGTGTTCTCGGCAGGTTCAGGTGGTCAGAGTCTCTCTTCAGTCCCTCACCTTTGCAGAGGGTGTGTGCTGGGAGTTCCCTCACTGCCTGATACTTGCTAAGGGTCCCCCCTTGAAGTCCTGTCCCAGTCTCTCTCCCTCTCCCCCTGCCCTTCTCCTGCTGCCCCACTCCAGGTGCCATGCTGGGGCCCATGTGAGCTCAGCCTTGTTTCCCTGTTGATGATCAGCAGGGAGAGGAGCTTCCCTGAGCAGAGCCTGGATGTGTCTGTGAGCGCAGGGCCTGTGGAGAGCAGCTCTGCCTGCAGGAGCTGGTGCTGGTGCAGGGAAGAGTCAGCTGGGGCACAGCCTCCAGTGTGGGCCTGGCTGGCCCCAGACTGTGCCCCTGGGCCTGGCTCAGGCAGCACACAAAGTGTGTTGGGAACAGCCTCTGGCCCCAGGGCAGGGACAGCTGAGGAGGGATCGGCTTTCCCTGGCCGTGGGTCCTGTTTGTGCTCCAGCTGCAGCCAGCAAAGCCAGGGCAAGGAGCAGCCCAGGAGGGTCCAGGGAAACCCCTGCAATTCCTGCTGGCTCAAGCTGTTGTGGGCTTGGAATTGTGTGGCCCACTTCAAAGTTGGAGCTCTTCATTTATTGGGCTCCAGAAAGCACAAATGAGACTTTGAAAAGGGATGAAAATTTGTTCTGTGTTTCTTGTCCCCTCCTTGCTAAAAGTGTGAGGGTAAAGGGCAAACCATTTCCAGATTGTGCCTTCATGGCCAAATGGAATTCCTGTGAGGTGAGGATTTCTAAGAGAGAGTGAAGAAGGAAAAAACCACCCAGAGGAGAGCACTGAGGAGAGACCCTCTGCCAGGGAGGTTAAATCAGAGCCTTTGGGCATGCTTGTGTCAGATAGCTGGTCTCCTGCTCAAGGAGGAACCATCAGTGACCCTGTGACCTTGTTCTTTCATCACAGGATACAATGCAGAGGAAATTGCAATGGCCGTGTTGATGAACCTCTTGCAGCTCTCCCAAGGATCTATAATTGTGGAAGACTTAAAGAAGGCCATAAATCATGAGGTTCTGTTTCCCATTGAGTACCTGGAGAAGAACTCAGGTAAGCAGGGCCGTTGCCAAGCAGACTTTCATCCATCTGAAGGCAGAAGCTGCTCTACAGGCCATCCAGCCTGTGAGCTCCTCCTGCTCAGCTCCTCAGAGGGAATGGGGAGGGACAGTCCTTCCAGGGAGAACATGGAAATGATCCATGGCACATTCTGTGATCCATGGCACTGAAACACCTTGTCTTGGTTTACAAGACAGCTGTGTGCTAGGAAAGGCATGATAGCCCCACTTGGACTGGAGAACCCCTGCCGCTTTGAATTATTATAATTTTGAGATTAAGGGGCTCTCAGGCAAAGCTATAGGAATAGTAATAACAGTTCTTTACCCGTGTGTATCAGAAGGCACACGAAACACCAGCAGCTGCAGCATTCCCAAGAGCAGGAGCAGGAACCCAGTCCCAGCCTTTGGGCTGCGGCGCTTTCCCGTCTGGCGCAGTTCCGGGCACAGCCAGCAGGGGCGCTGCTGGCTCCCGGCGGGCAGGGCCGGTGCAGTGATCCCCACGGAATTGTCTTTGCTGGAGGCAGAAGTAACCCAAACAGTTTTTCCCAGCATAGCTCTCATATGTACCACTGGAACCTTGCCTCCATCTGTTGTTTGCAAGGGCTCAGATTGGGCAGGTTCTGCTCGGTTAGTGGAAGCTCGGGTGTTCACTAACCATGTGGCCTTTGCTAAATTAATCTCCCAGTTCTTGAAAGTCTCCCCACCCAGTGCCTTCAGGGTGGTTTCAAGCAGGCCATTGCATCATTCAGCTTTCCCGGCCACGGGTGCACGATAAGGAACATGGTACACCCACTCAATGCCATGTTCTCCAGCCCAGGTGTTGACAAGGCTGTTCTTGAAATGGGTCCCATTGTCAGACTCAGTCCTCTCAGGGGTACCATGCCTCCGCAGGACCTGCTTTTCCAGGCCCAAAATGGTGTCACAGGCAGTGGCGTGAGGCACAGGGGAGGTCTGCAGCCATCCTGTGGTGGCTTCCACCATGGTCATCACGTAGCGCTTGCCTTGGCGTGTCTGGGGCATTGGGATGTAGCCAATCTGCCAGGCCTCTCCATACTTGTACTTGGGCCACTGCCCACCATACCATAGGGGCTTCACCCACTTGGCCTGCTTGATGGCAGCACACGTCTCACAGTCATGGATGACCTGAGAAATACTGTCCATGGTTGGATCCACCCCTCGGTCTCGTGCCTACTTAGAGGTGGCATTTCTGCCCTGATGATCTCAGGCATCATGGGCCCATCAAGTTAGGAACAACTCCCCCTTATGTTGCCAATCTAAGTCTATCTTTGATACCTCTATCTTTGCAGCCTGATCTACCTGCTCATTGTTTTGGTGCTCCTCATTAGCCTGACTCTCAGGGACATGGGCAGCTACATGATGAACTTTCACAGGTAGCTTCTGTACCCAAGCGGCAATGTCTTTCCACTCATCAGCAGCCCAGATTGATTTTCCCCTACGCTGCCAGTTGGCCTGTTTCCTCCTTTCCAGCCAACCCCACAGAGCACTGGCTACCATCCAGGAATCAGTGCAGAGGTAGAGCTTTGGCCTCTTCTCTCTTTCAGCAATGTCCAGGGCCAGCTGAACGGCCTTGAGTTCAGCAAGTTGACTTGATCCCTTCTCCTTCGGTAGCTTGTGCATCCTGTCTTGTGGGGCTCCACACGGCTGCTTTCCACTTCCGGTTCATCCCTACAATGTGACAGGAACCGTCAGGGAAAAGAGCATATTCTGTTTCTTCTGCTGGTAGTTGGTTGTACAATGGAGCCCGTGTCACTGCTTCCTGCCCCTTTTTGTGAGTGAGACTAAAGTTCTCACCTTCTGGCCAGTTTGTAATTATCTCCAATATCCCAGGGCAGTTCAGGTTTCCAGTACGGGCACGCTGTGTGGTGAGGGCAATCCATTTGCTCCACGTTGTGTTGGGGCATGGTGGCTAGAGGGAACCTTTCCTTTAAACATCCACCCCAGCACCGGTAGTCGGGGTGCCAGGAGGAGTTGTGTTTCCATGCCAGTCATGTCCAAAGGATCTTGAACTCTTTCACAGGCAGCCAAGATTTCCTTCTCTGTGGGAGTGTAGTTGGCTTCAGACCCTCTGTAACTTCGGCTCCAGGGTTCCCGTGGTTGGCCTCCAGTCTCCCCAGGCAGTTTCTGCCAAAGGCTCCTGGACAGGCCATTGTTGCCAGCTGCAGAGTAGAGCACGTTCTTCACCTCTGGTCCCGTCCTGACTGGGCCAAGGGCTACTGCATGATTGATCTCCTGCTTGATCTGGGCAAAGGCTTGTTGCTGCTCAGGGCCCCAGTGGAAATCATTCATCTTGTGGGTGACCAGGGAGAGAGGGCTCAAAATCTGGCTGTACTCAGGCATGTGCATTCTCCAAAAGCCTATGGCACCTAGGAGAGCTTGTGATTCCTTCTTGCTGGTCGATGGAGACGTCATGGTGGTCTTATTGTTGACCTCAGTTGAAATCTGACGCCGTTCATCTTGCCACTTTACTCCCAGGAACTGGATCTCTCAGGCAGGTCCCTCAACTTTGCTCTTCTTGATGGCGAAGCCAGCTTCCAGCAGAATCTGGATGATCCTCTCTTCTTTCTCAAATACTTCCATTGCCGTGTTCCCCACACAATGATGTCATTGATGTCTGCAGGTGTTCTGGAGCTTCACCCTTTGGCAGTGCAGCCTGGATCAGTCCATGGTGGGTGGGGCTGTGTTTCCACCCCTGGGGCAGTTGGTTCCAGGTGTACTGCACGCCCCTCCAGGTGAAAGCAAACTGAGGCCTGCGTTCGGCTGCCAGAGCAATGGAGAATAACATGTTAGCAATCTAAGTCTATCTTTGACACCTCTATCTTTGCAGCCTGATCTACCTGCTCATTGTTTTGGTGCTCCTCATTAGCCTGACTCTCAGGGACATGGACAACTATGTGATGAACTTTCACAGGTAGCTTCTGTACCCATGTGGCAATGTCTTTCCTCTCATCAGCAGCCCAGATTGATTTTCCCCTATGCTGCCAGTTGGCCTGTTTCCTCCTTTCCAGTCAACCCCACAGAGCACTGGCTACCATCCAGGAATCAGTGCAGAGGTAGAGCTTTGGCCACTTCTCTCTTTCAGCAATGTCTAGGGCCAGCTGAACGGCCTTGAGTTCAGCAAGTTGACTTGATCCCTTCTCCTTCGGTAGCTTGTGCATCCTGTCTTGTGGGGCTCCACACGGCTGCTTTCCACTTCCGGTTCATCTCTACGATGCGACAGGCACTGTCAGAGAAAAGAGCATATTATGTTTCTTGTTTGACTCTCAGGAGCAGTTGAGGCAGGGTATTCAGTGGTATGATAACGAACTCTGGAAGCTCAAGAAAAAGAGAGAATTAGATCAAGGCTATTGAATGTGGGAAAGGAATATTTATCCCTAGGACTTGGGGAGTTAGACCTGAGCAGTGGGAACAAACAAAGCAAAGGTGGGAAGAGAAGAACCAAAGGAGAAGGAATAGGTGAAGAGCACAAAGAGCAAGAGGCACGGTCAGTTTGGATTTTATCCCTGATCTCACAGGGAAAGGGTTTTTTTGCCAATGATAGGGGTTAAGAATTGTCTTCAATTAGATGTGTGGGTTTTTGGAAGTCTCCCTCTGTTACTTGGAATATGTGGTACCATCCGTAGTGCAGAAGAAATTAACCTGCTGGGATGGCATCAACAGAATTTGTGGCTTACTTGGGCCAGTGCTACTGGGGTGGACTCCTTTTGTTTATCCTTAGCCATGCTGTCATGGTTTGGCGCTGGCCCAATGCCAGTGCCCCCATGAAAACATATTCTCCCTGGTATCAGCTGTGAGATGCGATCTGAAACAGAGCAAAGCAGGCCTCTACTTATGAACAAAGAAAAGGAAAAAAAACTTTATTATCATATAACTATAATAAAATGAACACACAGAGCAAAATGGAAACCTTTCAAAATGTTTTTCCTCCCCCCACTCAATTTCCCACATCATAAACCAAAACCTTAGATCTTTATCCAGTCCATCACCCTTCAAATAATCAACTCTTAGTCCATCTCCACCCTTCTGACAATCACCTCTCATTTCATCAAGGAGAGAGGAGTCCCCCTTGCGCCACAGGTTTCCCCTGGAAACACAGCTGAGTCCAGTTGTGTTTCCCCGTCACTCAGCAACCACCTTCGTGACTTCTTCCTTCCATGTTCAGTGCTCTCACCACTGCACATGGACCAGAGCTGCTTTTAGGGGTTCCCTTTTCAAGGATGCTTCGCCCAGTTCCAGGAGAAAACGACAGTCTCTCACCTTTTTGGGACCTTAGTTCCCCCCAATATTTCACCCCCTGGGGCCGAGGGGTCTCAAGAGCACCATCACCTCATCACCTGTCGTCTCCGCTCACATCACTCCTTTGGCACCAAGCCATCCGCCTCCCCCTAAAATGCAGTCTCCGTATTACAGGAAAGGTTCTGTCCATGGCCATACAAGAAAAGTCCAGCCAAAAGCCACTCCATCATCTCCTCCCACCTAGAATTCTTCTCAACTTCTCTCGGTCATTCTTCACCTCCACAACTTGCATCATACTTGCACGTTTCCTCCTACTTTATCCCCGTCTCTCTTTTCCTTCAACTCCCGGAGGATCAGCATTTGCAAGGTTTCCATCATCCCACAGAAGGGTTAAAATCACAGTCTCTACTCGTCCAGAACTCCCACGCTGGCTCTGCCGGGCACTCTTCTTGCCGCTCCCCCTTCTCCTTCTCGGCCAGGCCAGTGCTATCAAATTTCAAGGTAGCACTGGCACCTCTCTCTCTCTCTCTCTCTCTATCCCTCATGGGAAAGGGGGGCTGCCCGATGCCTCTCAGAGTTCTTCCACCCTTCCACCTCCGTGGGGAACTCACTCTTATCCTACTGGGGCCTTCACCTCCCTTTCCTCTACCCAAGGCTCCGGCCTACCTCCCTCGGCCTCGTGGCTTCTCCTCCCCCACCCAGCCCGCAGCTGGGCAGGGGATGTCTGACCTCTCCATCCACCAGAACCAAGAGAGAGCGCTCTCCTGGGAGTTCTTTGCTTTTAACCCCTGTGTTCTCAGAGGCGGATCCATATCCTCAGTGGCCAAACCAGGTGCCAATATTCACATCTGAGCACCTATTGGTTTGACCACCACCACCTCCCAAAAACTCACTTCCTCTCAAACCACGACACATGCCCAGAGATCCCTTCTGTACATGATTATTTGGTATCCCAATAAGTAATTTTACTGGTTTTGCAAAATGGGTGGGAGCCAGAGGAAAGCCATACGTGGGAGGAAATAGATCAAGTGTTGTAACTAGATCACTGGTGTAACACAACCAGAGGTGGTACAAAATTGGACATATGCAAAAGGTTGGGAATTAGGCCAAACGATGAGGGCTTCCAAGCAGGTATGAGAACACAATCACTGAATGAAAGCAGACTAGAGCCCCAAGAACTTGACTTGCTAGGATTGGTACCTGGGAATTATTGCTTGTTTTTTAACTACTTTTTAAACCCAAAATCAACTGATATGAGCAATGGCCTAGTCCCGCGTCCCAAAAATAATAGTGTCATCCTTAATCCCAATTCTCCATGGTATAAGAATGTGACCAAATATTGCCACAATTGGACTTATCCTGGCAGTGCTGGTGCAAGTGTGCCTGTGGGGGTAGGGCATGGCCCGCACTTGCGAGCAATCCATTTGGTGGTCCCTGTTGTTTAGGAAAGTTAACCATGTTTGACCCTAGCATGTGCAAAATGCTGAATCAGACTGTTTGGAGAGCAGGACATAGCAAGAAATCTAAAAGAGCAATCACAAGCTTAAGACCTGATTGTGACAATCATGTAGAATTTGGGGCGCTCCAGCACAAATAACAGCATCATACTCCAGGTGTTGCTGCTGCTCAAGCTTTGGCTATGCTTAATAAGTTGGGATGCTGGACAGTCAAAACAACTGAACACAAGTTCAGCTATTTTAAATCAGATGCTCACTGATGCAGACAGTATTAGACATGGCACGCTGCAAAACAGAGCTGCTATAGATTTGTTGCTGTTAGCACATGGGCACAGGTGTGAGGATTATGAAGGAATGTGTTGTATGAACCTCTCTGACCACTCTGCATCCATTGACAGGAAACTCAACTACAAGACAACATGAAGAAATTGAATGTGAATGATTTGGTCTTGGATGAATGGTTTGAGGCATGGGGAATAATTGGATGGTTGTAAAGGGAGCTTTGTTATTTCTAGCTGTCACTATTATATTGCTTTGTATTATTCCATGTCTAATGAAATTGGTGACCCGCTTGGTAGAAAATACAATGAAAAGGGTTTGGCTATTGCAAGAAGAAAAAGACGGGGAATTGTAGCAATGTATCTGAACAACTTAGGCCTCTCTGTGCACCAGCCATAGTGCTTGTAGTTATTCTTATCAGAGCCCTCTGGAATTCATCAAGGTTACTAAGATATAAACTGTGCTAAATTAAGAAATAAGAGGCTGAGAAACAGAATACCAAGACTGCAAGAACTAGATAACAGAGGGCTGAGAACCGCCTGGACTGTAACCAATCACATTCTCTGAGAAGTGCATGCAGAACGCATGGACAAGACAGAGGCACCAATGAAGAAGAGCGTGATCAGTGTGTGCAGTAGGGTTAGAATGTGTAAATAAGTGCATAATGTAAACAATAAATGGCTTCTGCTTAATCGTATTGGTTAGTTGTATGGGAGTCCTGTTTTCCCACAAGGGGTGCCTGGGCAGGAGGGGTGGTTCTTTTCCATAGAAAGGAAAGCACAGAGCCCCCGTGTTTCAGGGATACATGAGAAGAGACCCTCAAAATGCCGAGGTCAGTTGAGCTGGTCAGGCCAAGCCAACCAGACCTGTTACCTGTTCCCTTGGAACCATGGGGCCCTGCAGGGTCACAATGCTGGTGTCATATTGGATCCTGGGTTCCCTGAGGCCTCAGTGTGTAACGCTGGCCCCTTGATTCCATGGAGCCCCACAGTGTCACTATGGCCCCTTGCTTCCATGAGAGCTTGCTGTGTCACAGTGGTACCTTGCTTCCCAAGAGGCTTTGCTGTGTCACAGTGTCCTCCTTGGTTATATGGAGCTGCACAATGACAAAATGGCCCTTTGGTTCCGTGAGGCTGCAGAGTGTCACAATGGCCCCTTGGTTCTTTTGGGCTCCTCAGGATCCCAGTGGCCCCTTGGCTGCATGAGGCCCAGCTGCGTCACACTGGCCCTCGCTTCCATTGGGCCCCGAAGCATCAAAATGGTTCCACCTTGTTCCATGAGGCCCAGCTGTGTCACGCTGGCCCCTTGCTTCCATGGGGCCCCATATTGTCACAATTTTCCCCCCTTGCTTCCATGAGGCCTTGCTGTGTCACAGTGGTCTCCTTGGTTCCACAAGGTCCTGCAGAGCCCCTTGATGCAAGGAGGCCTTGAAGTGTCACAATGGTCTCCAGTATTCCATGAGGCCCCACAATGTCACAATGGACCTTTGGTTCCATGAGTCCCACATTGTTCCATGAATCTTTAGTTTCATGGGGAGCTGTAGTGTCATCACAATGGACTCCTTGGTTCCATGGTGCCACACAGTGCCACAACTGCCCTTTGGCCCAACAGGCCTCATACTTTCACAATGGACTCCTTGGTTCCATGGCGACACAAAGTGCCACAACTGCCCTTTGGTTTCAAAAGGCTTCAAAGTGTAAAAATGGCCTCCAAGCCTTCATGAGGCCCTGCTGTGTTCACCACGGACCCTCGGCTCCATGATGCTCTGTCGTGTCACAATGGTCTCCTTGATTGTGCACTATAAGAATCCCCTGCTTTGGTCCCTTGGAGCCCCACAGTGTCCCTATGGTGCCCTTGGTTCCACAGGTTCCCATGTGTCATAATGGTCTCCATGGTACCATGAGGCCCTGCTGTGTCAAAATGGCCTCCTTGGTTCCATGGTGTCAGAATGGCCCCTTTGTCCCACAGAGCCCCACAGTCACTGTCACTAGATCACAGTCACTGTGTCACTAGGGTCCCCTTGATCCCAAAAAGCCCTGCAGTGCCACAATAGTCCCTTGGTTCCAATGGCTTCCAAAGGGTCATAATGGTCTCCATGGTTCCATGAGTGCCTGCCATATCCCAATGGGGCCTTGGTTCCAAGGGGGCCCGCAGTGTCACAAGGCTGCCTTAGTTTGACAAAGCAAGCCCTGCAGGATTGTAGTGGCCCCTTGGTTCAACGAGGCAAAGCAGAATCAGAATGGCCCCTTGGTTCCATGGAGTACCACAGTGTCACCATGGTCCCAGTGCTTCCACAGGGTCCCACAGTGGAACAATGGACCTTTGGTTCCATGAGGTTCCTCAGTGTCTCAGTGGCCCCTTGGCTCCAAGTGGCCCCGCAGTGTCACAGTGGCAGGTGGTTCCATGAGGCCCCCCAGTGTCAAAATAGTCTCCTTGGCTCTGTGAAGCCCTACAGAGCCACAATGGACCCTTGGTTCCAGGAGCTTCATCACTGTCAAAAATGGTCTGAGTTCCACAGTGTCACCATGGACCCTTTGTTCGATGAGGTTCCATAGCATACCATGATCCCCTTGACTCCAGAAGGTTCTGCAGTGTCACAATGGACCACTGTTTCCATGCAGCCCCACACTGTCACAATGACCTCATGGCTCCATGAGCTTCCATACTGTCAGCAATGGTCTCCTTGGTTCCATGAGGCCTTGCTCTGATACAATGGATTTTGGTTCCATGGGGTTCCATGGCATCCCAATGGACCCTTAGTTCCATGAGATTCCACAGTGTCATAGCTGACTCCTTGGTTCTGTGAGCCTCTGCTGTCACCAAATCTCTGAAATATCAGAATAAGACTCCATAAGACTACTTTGGTGTTTGAGAGGGTATTCAGGCCTCAGGTCTAGTGAGGAATACCTCCTAACCGTACATGGACATGTAATTCTACCAGTGTGTTGCGTATATACAGTCCCCAAATGCAAATTACAATTTCCCCATTTCCATAAAACCCAGCCCAAGTTCCCTGATTCAGTCCTTGTTTTCTCTGTCCCTGCACCCTTGAGCCAGATGTCTTCTTCTTCTCTTCCAACCATCCTTGCTGGGAAAGCAGCCCCTGCATGCCTTGTTCCTGTGCTGAAAGGTCACAGGCAGGGTAAAAATGGAATGAAGCCTTTTGGTATCAGCCCAAGGCTTTGTGTGGGCAGGCAGAGGCAGGCAGGAGGCAGAGCTGTCAGCAAAAGAAGGGGCCAGCCAGGTGGGGCAGCCGGGGCATGAGGACAGCCTGCAGGGACAGAGGCGCAGGGCAGGGACACCGTGGCACAGCCTGGGCTGCACAGGGCACAGGCATGGGCAGCAGCTGCAAGGCCCTGACAGAGCCAACCTGGGCAGCACTTGGGCCATGGCTGCTGGCCCTGGGCCTGAGGCAGGAGCAGCAGACAAGTGACCCTTGCAGGCCTGGGGCCTCATTGCCTCCTTGGCCCTGCTCAGCAGCCTGGCAGGGGCCGCCCCATGCTCCTGCCCTTGCCATTGCACATCCCCACATGCCAGTGCCCATCCCAGGAAGAGCCCTGAGCAAGGAGGGAGGGACAGCATCTGCCTGGCCAGGGGCTGGGGCTCAGGCCTTGGCCCTTGGCATTCCTGAAACACATCCAGCTTTGCTCAGCACCACAGACACCTTGGCCTTGTTTGTGCCCAGCTGTCATCACTGCCTCCAGTGTTCTGCTCTAACTGCTCTACCTGGAACCTGGGGACACTTTCTGGTACATGTCCCTCAGTGGGACCCATTAAAACTTCAAGAAACTTTGGAGTTTTCATCTGAATTTGAGTTCTTGAGAAGTTTTTTTGAACACTCTCTCAGGGACTGAGTCTGATGAATACAACACCAAAGCCCTGAGAGAGTCATTAAAGTCCTTGTGCTGTGTCTGTGCTGCTGAGCTTTAAAGGAACAGCTCTTGCCAGGACCAGCTCCTCTCCCAGCCCAGCAGGGCTGAGGGCTCTGCCTGCAGGCACTGAGGGGAGAGGAGCCAGGCAGAGACAGGCTGAAGGCAATCAGGACTGGGAAGACATTGAGCTGAGACTTCACCTGGGGAAAGATCTTCACAGCCCTCTACATGGTGAGTGTGTGGATGCAGGGCAATGTCCTCTGTGCTCCTGGAGGGATCTCCTGAAGCTGGCACACCCCACAGCCTGGGGGATGTGTCAGGACGGCTGCAGGGGGTGAAGCTGGGGCTGCAGCCAGGGCTGCCCAGGGCTGTCCTGCAGAGCAGCTCCTGCAGCCCTCAGGGCTCTTGGCCAGCCTAGGGCATGTGCCACCTGCCAGGGGCAGCTCTCAGCCTGCCTGGCAGCTCCCCATGGACGCTGCAGGGGAGAAGTTGGAGGTGGAAGGAGCGACCCCGATTGGGGCAGATTCCTCCTGCTGTGGAGATGGTGCTGTGTGGCCAGGGCTGCTCTCAGCTTTCTCCTAAAGGGAAGGGAAAGGGGCTGCCAGCTTTGTCTGTGTCACTGAGACTCCTGCTCTGTCAGCCTGGGCATCAGCAGATGTGCCTCAGATCTCCCTCAGAAAGTGCCTCCTCAGCCTCCTCTCCCTACAGACAGCAGCAGCAGCACCTTGGCTTGCAGCATCTCTGTTTGTCTGCCCTGCCCTTCAGGCCCTGCTGCCAGGGAGATGCCCCTGGGCAGTGCCCTGTGCTGGGAGGGGTCTGCAGGGCAGAGCTGAGCCCCCAGGGCTGGGCTGGGCTCTGGAAGCCCTGGCAGGGACAAGGCTTGGATAGAGAGAAACAGCTCCCAGTAGGCACAACTCCAGGCAGCAGAGAGCCAGAACAACCCTGGATATCCCTTCCTGTTCAGGTGCACAGGGAAAGAGAGAAGAGTTTGAAACTATACCCTTTAAAAACGCCACTTTTTTTTTTTTTTTTTAATGTATTTTAAGTGCAATCACCCTGAAATAGAGGGAGGTGTGATGACCAAAAGACACCTGTGTGCGACGCAGCAGGTCTGCCTGCACTGGGGCGCAGGGAGCCCTGTTTTCCCGCTGAGCTCTCCAGTGTTCAGGCTGAGAGCAATGCTGAGGAGGAAAAAGCAACTCAACAACACAAACCCAAACTGAAAAGTATTTAGGAAAGTACCCTCACATGAACAGAAGTAATTTTGAGGGGATTCCAAATAAAACCTTAGGATTGACTCAAAGAAATAGGTCCCAGTTTGTCAATGTCTTCTTTCAACAGTGCACGATGCCTAGATTGAAGAAATGTCCAACAGCAGCTCCATCAGGCACTTCCTCCTGCTGCCATTGGCAGACACGCGGCAGCTGCAGCTCCTGCACTTCTGCCTCTTCCTCAGCATCTCCCTGGCTGCCCTCCTGGGCAACGGCCTCATCATCAGCGCCGTAGCCTGCGGCCACCACCTGCACACGCCCATGTTCTTCTTCCTGCTCAACCTGGCCCTCAGCGACCTGGGCTCCATCTGCACCACTGTCCCCAAAGCCATGCACAATTCCCTCTGGGACACCAGGGACATCACCTACTCAGGATGTGCTGCACAGGTATTTTTCTTTGCCTTTTTCATGTCAGCAGAATTTTCCCTTCTCACCGCCATGAGCTACGACCGCTACGTGTCCATCTGCAAACCCCTGCACTACGGGACCCTCCTGGGCAGCAGAGCTTGTGCCCACATGGCAGCAGCTGCCTGGGCCAGTGGCTTTCTCAATGCTCTCATGCACACGGCCAATACATTTTCCCTGCCCCTGTGCCAGGGCAATGCCCTGGGCCAGTTCTTCTGTGAAATCCCACAGATCCTCAAGCTCTCCTGCTCACACTCCAAACTCAGGGAAGTTTGGCTCATTGTGCTAAGTGCTCTTCTATATTTTGGTTGTTTTGTGTTCATGGTTTTCTCCTATGTGCAGATCTTCAGGGCCGTGCTGAGGATCCCCTCTGAGCAGGGACGGCACAAAGCCTTTTCCACCTGCCTCCCTCACCTGGTCGTGCTCTCCCTGTTCCTCAGCACTGCAGCATTTGCCCACCTGAAGCCGCCCTCCATCTCCTCCCCATCCCTGGACCTGGCCCTGTCAGTTCTGTACTCGGTGGTGCCTCCAGCTCTGAACTCCCTCATCTACAGCCTGAGGAACCAGGAGCTCAAGGCTGCAGTGTGGAGACTGATGACTGGATGCTTTCAGAAACACTAAACTGGTTTCCAATTTCTCCATACCTCTTGTAATAAAAGTCATCTTTGATAGTACTTGTTGGTTTCATTTTGGAGGTTCTTTTTCATTATTTAGCTTTTTTAATATTGCCTACAATGCAAGGGCGTTGTTTGTGCCATTTATCATTTTGTTTCTCTCCAACTTTCCTGTGACCCACAGACTGTGTCAATGAGGAGCTGTGCCCTTGGTGGCTTTAAATGAATTAAAGGATCTCCCAGCAAAGTTTTCAGCAGAGATGCCCCTTTTGTTCCCTCCTCTGGAGCTGCAGCAGCAATGTCTGTGTGCAGAGCTGGGGGCAGATCAGTGCTGGCACAGCAGCTGTGCCCAGCAGCAGCAGCAGCACTTGGTGCTGCCAGCGCTGCTCCCGTGGCCCTGCCCCACTGCCCTGGTGGCCCTGGTGTTGCTGTAGGGCCTGAGTGCTCTCGGGGCCGGGCACAGTGCTGGGGGTGGCAGTGCCGGGGCTGCAGCAGGGACAGGCCATGGGCACTGCTGGGGCAGCGCTGACGCCTCAGGCCAGGCCTGGATGCTCCAGCCTCCTTGCTCAGGCTCTCTCAAGAACACGCCCAGGCCAAGGCTCAGCACAGAAAAGCCCCGTGAGCAGCCCCAGGGTGGCCGTGGGCAGGCTGGGGGCAAACAGCATGGCTGGGGCTCTGCAAGGGCCCTGGGGCAGACGGGAAGGAGCAGCAGAGCAGGGGCTGATCCATTCCCAGTGCGCTGGACAGCCCAGGGCAGCGTCCCAGAGCGTCCTCATGGAGCTGCCAACAACATCCCCCCTCTGCAGCCCTGGCCTCTCCCACAGCTCCCAGAGGTGCTGCATCCTTGCAGGCACAGGCACGGCAGCACTGGCTCAGGAGCCCCTGTTTGCATTGCACACAGCAGGCAGGAGCACCCCCATGCTGTTGCTGTGGGGACATGAACCTGAGGGAGCACAAATGCCACCAACCCCTGGGGCCAGGAAGGGCTGGGGGACACCAGGGAAAGCACTCAGCTTTGTCGTGGCCTCTGCAGTCAGCCAGAAAGTTTGTTCCCATGAGCTGGGAGTTTCCTGTCCCACTGCAGATGCTGTTGCTCAGACCCAGGGCTGCCTGGCAGCCACCCCCAAACTACCCTGAGCATTTCCTTTGCTTCACCTTTCCTTTCTCTCTTCTTTCCTGCTCCAGATTTCCTGCTATTGCCCAGCCCTGTCCCCTCCCCTGCAAACAGCCCATCCCTGTTTGCCCTTTCCTCTCTGGCCACACTCCCCATTGCAGTTCCTGATTTGGCACCATGGGAACGTCCCTTGGGGAGCAGGATCATCCTACAAGTGCTGCAGGAATTGTCTGCAGGCTCCTGCAGTGCCTCGTGCTGCTCCCTTGCCAGAGGCACCACAGGCCAGGGGGCACATCTGGGCTGCTGTGTCTGCCTGTGGGGCTCCCTGTTCTGGGCAATGAGGAGGGGCTGCAGAGGCTCTGCAGGACTGACAGGATGGGCTTTGGGGCTGGCAGGAGAAGCTGAGAGACCTGGGCTGCTGGAGCTTCTGAAGGGGAGGCCCAGGACTCATCGTGCAACTGCTCCAAGGGTGGTTACAGACAATCAAAGAACCAGCCAGGCTGGAAAAGACCTTGGAGATCATCAAGTCCAACCTGTGCCCTGACACCACCTTGTCTCCCTGAGCCTCTTCTTCTCCAGGATAAACAAGCCCAGCTCTCTCAGCCACTCCTCACAGGACTTGTTTTCTAGAGCCCTCACCAGCCTTGTTGCCCTTCTCTGGACATGCTCCAGCACCTCCATGGCCTTCCTAAATTGATGTGCCCAGAACTATCTGGACACAGCACTCAAGGTGCTGTCCAAACAGTGCCACGTAGAGGGGAAGAATCACTGCCTTGGTCCTGCTCGCCACACAATTCCTCATCCATAGGAATTCCAGGGGTTAGACGAGGGAAATGGTGGAGAGGTGTCGGGCTCAAAGTGTTATTAGTTTTCAGCCATGAAGGGTCTTGATTTTCATATTTATTCAGAGTGCTTTAGGAGGTGAGTTTGGCTGTGGCCCAGCTCCATCCTCCTGCGGGGCTCAGGGCCTGTTCCCGGCCATGGCCAGCCCTGGCTGCCTCTCTGCTGGCCCAGAGGCCGGCAGAGCCTGGGGCTGGGCTGTCTGGGCAGCCCCACAGGTGCCACGGGCTCTGCAGGAGCTGGCAGAGGCTGCCCAGCAGGGAGGCCACGGGGCACAGAGCCCCAAGGCTGCTGTGGGCACCACGACACAGGGGCCGTTCCCAGCCGCAATGCTCCTGGCCTGGGCTGGGCCTGCCCAGGGGCTGGGGCACCATGGCTGGGCCAGCACAGGGCCACAAAGGGGCCACGCAGCCACTGCCGGGGCTGACAGCAAGGCCGGGCACACACAAGGAATTGCTGAGCATGGCCTGCGCTGGGCAGGGCTGACTGTGCCAAAGACAGAGTTCAGCTGCCCTTGGTGGCTGCAGGAGCAGTCAAGAGCCCAAAGAGCCTCCATGGCTGTGCTGGAGACCAAGGCTGGAGGAGGGAAAGGCAGGGCTGCTGTGGGATGGGGAGGGGGATTTAATTCCAGCAGACACTGATGTGAGGCTTAGGAAGACTGGAAGAGAAGAGAAGCTTCGCAAGCCTCAAAGGGCGGGATGTTACCAGATTGTTATAGATATGTCAAAATTCATAGGGGGATAAAATAGTAGTATGCAATTAATATGCTGAATGTAATGTCCTTATAAGTACAGTAATTATAAATGTACTAAAATATAGCTCTTTCTTAGATCTGTTATGAGAATATTAAGAGTTTACAACTCTATATAAAAACTGCTGAAGGAAACATGCCCAGGCTAGTTACCAAAGCTAAAGAATGGAGTTTACATAGTAGCTCTCAGGGCTTGGGAAACCAGTTGTCTTACACATACCACACGTAGTTTTGCCACATTTACATGTGAAGAATAGGAAGGCAACCCAGAAACTGGGAAACCTTAACAAAGTCAGGAATAAGCTATCAGCAGCACACCTGGCCACAGATAGCTGGAGAGATAGCATATTTTATGATAATTCACTTAGTCTATAGTCTGTTTCGGGGAAATCTGTTAATATGTAAAGTACTACCTGTAAAAGACTGTTTAACTTGTGTAGCTTCCTGAACGCTGGTTTGTGTATTGTAAACGCGCTCCTTAAGGACTTGTCTAGCAGAAGACAAGAAGCCGATGAATTATTCCCAAGACATCGAGAACTGGACTGTCTTCTATCTGATAGTATTATCCCTGGACCAGAGAAGCTTTGGAAACTCACTTGATTATGAAAAGGACAAAGGACATCCTCGCCTCCAGCTAGAAAAAGAGTATAAAAACTGGACTCGGACATGGCCATGGTGTGCCACTACCTCTCTGATGCGACAGCAGCTCAGAGCTGCATACGTGTGTCACCCAGAGCCAAAGTCCCCGGCTTGACTCTGTCCGTTTCACTTCGTGGCTGGCTTAAATTGTGAATTTGAATGCAAAATAAATCTTATACTTTGTTATTTTATAATAATTTGACTCTCGCAAATTATTGATCTGGCGTAATTGGCAATTACATTTATAACAAATGGTGACCACCGCCGTGGTCTAATTCAGCTCTTTAGAGAAGCTCCGTCCCAGTGGGGACGTGCCCCGCCATGCCCGAGCACTTGGCGGTCCCGCTGGATTGGGGGGCCTCTAAAAGACCAATTAGATCCAGAACACTAAAAAAAACCCCAAAAACCACGATTTAGGGATAGGACGGGCCCATTGTAAGAGCTCTCAGAACCTTAGAGAATAGGTCTCCAAAACCAGGGATACTTTTTTTTCACTTGTAAAAAGGTCTACGTGCACAAAGAAGTCCACGCGGGAACAGGAATCGTAAGTATCGCGTGGTTGAGTGAGGGTGACTGAGCGTGGGTGTGTGAGACGTGATATTATCACGGAGCAAGTGCAGACCTGGCAACCCCAGTTCCCCTCTCCCACGAGGGAAGGGGTCAGGCAAAGGGGAAGTGACTGAAAAACACACACACGTCAACTCCGGGACATGGGTGGGGGTCCGGGAGTTCAGTCACGGGAGGGCTCAGGAAGGCTAATCCTCAGGACAGAGGAGATAGAAGCACGCCCGAACCCTAGGGCTTAACAGCGAAGCCCACGGTAAGTATAAAAATCTGAGAGCCTAAGCGCTGGTGAGGAAACCCTTATAGAGCGATTCACTGTAAGATCAGTAACACCAGTGGGGATAGGGAACCAAGTAAAATTAAAGAGTCTTCAAATGGACAAAGAGTTTGGAGAAGAGGATCAAAAAGAAAGCAAGTCCTAATAGGCTGCGTAAGTATGGAACTAAGAAAAAGTAAGGAGGTGGATAAAAATCAGGAAAAGCCTGAAAAGGAGCAACCTGAGTTAGAAATCCCCATTAACAGTCCTTTGGGATGGATGTTAGAAAGGTGGGATGACAGCTACGATAGGAGGTGGAAATCTAAGAGAAAGATGATCCATTATTTTGTAAAGGTATGTGGAGGGAAGGAAATAAGGAGAAACATGATTTGGCCAGTATTCGGGACCTTTGAGAAAAGAGTCTGCCCAGCTCTGTGTGCGTATGTGCACGATTTAAGGGCTCCAAATTATGAGGAAGAAGAATATGCTCAGTTATGGGAGCAGGCCGCGGTGGGGTTATATCCCAATAGAGTTTACAAAGGGAACACGGCCAAAAAGGAGGAATGGGAACCTTTAGAAACCCTCCCGCCTCCATACCTGCCGGCTCAGGCGTCTGCGCCACCCCCTCCGGAAAATCCGCAGATGCCTGAGTCAGCTCAGACGGCTGCACCGGCGGAACCTGAAGGCTCTATAATAACGGACCAAGCCTCAGGCACACAACAAACACACAGCCTACCTCAAACCATCACAGAAGAAACACAAGTAGTACCTACAGGGGGGGCGGGCTCACCACCAGCAAGCCGGACATGGGGAAAAAGAAGGTACATACAGAAGATAGCAGGGAGGAAGGGGAAACTTCTAGGGTATTCCCACTTTGAGATGTTCCCACTGCCCCTGGAGTTCTAGGATACGTAAACGGTTCCATGGGGCTCTGCTGTGTCACAATGGCCCCTTGGTTCCTTGTGGCTTCCACAAGGGTCTCCTTGGTTCCACAGTGTGACAATGGAGCCTTGGTTACATGAAGCCCTGCAGTGTCACAATGGACATTTGCAGGGCTGGAACTCCTCTGCTCTGGAGCCAGGCTGAGAGAGCTGGAGCTGTTCAGCCTGGGCACGAGAGGGCTCCAGGGAGACATCAGAGCCCATTCCAGCCCCTAAAGGGGCTTTGAGAGAGCTGGAGAGGGACTTTGGACAAAGGCTTGGAGGGACAGGACAAGGGGGAATGGCCATGAGGTGAAGGAGGGCAGGTTTAAATGGGATATTGGGAAGAAATTCTTCCCAGTGAGGGTGCTGAGGCCTTGGCACAGGTTCCCCAGGCAGGCTGCAGACTCCCCACCTCTGGAGGTGTTCAAGGCCAGGTTGGATGGTGCAGTCTGGTCCAGTGGAAGGCGTCCCTGCCCATGGAAACGGGATCATCTTTAGGATTCCAACCCAAGCCATTCTATGACCCTAGATTTGCCCCTCCCTGCCCTCATGCAGCAGCAGCAGGTTGACATGTTCCTTTTGCAGCCATTTACTGTAAACACGGTGCCTGAATTAACTTTGCTCTGTTTGTTGCCTGCAGCCTCCATCAGCTCCAGCTGAGCTTTGGCTTTCCTAAACACACGAACACACGCTCAGGTCAGATTTCTGAATTCCTCCAGGAGATGCCCAGCACAGGCTGCCTCTGCCCACTCAGTGCCAGCCCCTCTCCCCAGGCCAGCACAGCAGCCCTGGGCAGGGGACAGAGAGGCCTGGCCAGAGCTGGTGCCTGCAGCAGCAGCTTCCTCTGCATTCCTTCCTGCAGGCCCAGAAACGCTCCCTTGCTCTTCTCCCTGGACATCCCTTTCCCTGGCTGAGCGTGTCCTGGCCATGGCCGGGCTGGCTTGTCCTGCTGCCCCAGTCCCTGCTCCCCACAGGGCTCTGAGCTGACTCTGCTGCTCGGGACACAACAGGATCTGCTGCTGGCCGTGGCTGGGGCTGCAGGGAAGCAGCAGCTCCAGGGGGAAGGTTGCAGAAAGGCTCTGGGCACTGAAGCTGACAGGGGCACCCCAGGGTCTGCAAGTTCTCTGTGTGGCAGCTGAGCTTGTGACCCCTCGAGCTGCATTCTTTCTTGTGTTTGCTTATACAGGTGACCTGGATCCATTG
This sequence comes from Motacilla alba alba, assembly GCF_015832195.1. Classification (NCBI taxonomy): domain Eukaryota; kingdom Metazoa; phylum Chordata; class Aves; order Passeriformes; family Motacillidae; genus Motacilla; species Motacilla alba. The sequence goes on from NW_024037374.1 coordinate 4,732,463, forward strand.
CTAGACAAGATGTTTTGTGTCACATAACACTGCTAGAGGGAGAATAATAATAATTTTTAAGCTAAAAATAATATTTCATGTATAATACACAATGAGGAAAAAAGACACCTATGATCAGAAGAGCATCTGAGTTTTTCAGAGGATGAGAGACTCACTGATGTTCCAGTGGTGAACTCTGTCCATATACTTTCCTCAGGGCTTCCTTGAGATGAGAGATGACCACCAGAGGCCAAGGCCAGCTAGAGCTCTCTGTCCTGGCAGCTTTTGTCTGAGAGAACCCTTGCATATAGGGAATTTATCATGGGGAGCGTCAGTTTTGGCCATGGGCACCTGGAAAGATGGATGGTTCATTTCCATAGGAAGGAAAGCACAGAGCCCCAGTTCTCCAGAGACTGATGAGAGGCAGTCCTCAACATTCCAAGATCAGCTGGACCTGTTAGGTGGCCCCTGGGAAGCAAAACAAACCAGATCTGTTCCACAAGGCTTGGCTCCATGAGGCCCTGCAGTGTCACAATGTTCCCCTTGCTTCTGAAGTGTCACAATGGCCCCGTGCTTCCATGTGGCCCGCAGGGTCACAATGGCCCTTTGGTTCCCTGGGGCCCCACAGTGTCACAATGGTCTCCATGATTCCAAGGGGCCTTGCAATGCCACAATGCTCTCCATGGATCCACGGTGCCCTGCAGGATCACAACGGCCCTTTGGTTCCACAAGGCCCTGCAATGCAGCAATGGCCTCTTGGTTCCACCAAGCCCTGCTGCTTCACACTGGCCCCTTGGGACCATGCGGCCCAGCAGTGCCACAGTGATGTCCCTGGTGCCACGAGGTCCCACAGCGCCACAATGGTCTCCAGAGGAAGGAAACAACCAAGCCCCAGTGTTCCAGGGGCAGATGAGCAGCAGCCACCATAGGCCAAGGGCAGCCACATCAGACAGTGCTGGCAGATTTTGTCTGGGAGCAATTTCCAGATATTTGGGATTTTAGAGGCAGAATACCCATTTTGGACAGGAACGCCTGGAGGAGAAGGACCATTCTTTTACATAGGAAGGAAGGCAAGGAGCAATAGTGTTTCAGGGCCAAATGAAAGGCGGCCATCAGAGGCCAAGGCCAGCTCAACTCTGTCCTGGTAGCTTTTGTCTGAAAGCGACCTGCGGATATAGGGAATTTTGCAGGTGGAATCCCAATTTTGGCCATTCCTGTGTAGATAAGAAGGACAGTTCTTTTCCACAGGAAGGAAAGCACAGAGTCCAAGTGTGGAGTGTTTTGTGGATAGTTGGCTAGCTGAGAGAGGCCATATAGACATAATAGCCTTGGTTAAGCGAGAAGGAGACAAGTATAGGAGTCAGCAGTCAGTTTCCGTATAAGGCAAGGACACTGTGCCCTTGGTACAACAGCAGGATAAGGAGGAAGATCTTTGGTTAGAAATATGAAGAAAAGCAGAAAAGTTGTAACAGTATATCCACAAGAATGCAGAAGTAGGTGTAGCTGGCTGATAAGTAACTAACCAATAATGAGCTCGCCTTTTGCAATATGTATTAGCCTCATTAACACCAATATAAATATGCATGCCTATCAATAAAGTTTGAGACTTGTTGATCATCAGCGGGTGTGCAAGTCTTCCTTCTCCGTCAAATGGTGACCCCGACGACCCCCCCCGAAAAGAAAACGGGGGAGCACGCCCGCCATGGAAGGATGAAGTAGGAGTTGGGTTCCTGCTGCAGGGGGAATGGCATAACTGGATCGGCCACAGGTTTGCGGTCTGCGGTCCCCAGGAGCTGTACAGACAGTCCTGGCCATACGTGCTGCCGGAGCCTGGGAAACCTGCAACAGCGCTGACGAAAAAAGGTATGGAGAGGCAAGCAGCATATGATTTATTCACTGCCTTTTTACAGAGAAGGCAAGTAAAGGAGATAGATTTGCAAAAGGAGTTGCCAGGATTGTTAGCTTATGGATATGAAAAGGGGTTTTTTCAGAATCCACATACAGTGCATGAGTTATCAGAATGGCGTAAATTTGGGGATAAGTTGTGGGAAGCCATGTTGGAGGACGATAAAACAGCGAAAAAGTTAGGGAAGCTATGGAAGGTCGTGCATAATGAGCTTTTACAGTATCAGGCAGAAAAGAAGGCAGCAGAGCAAGCATCGGCCACTCAAGATAGAAACGGGAACTATGATAAGGACTGGTTCCAGTCTACTCCGCTACCTCCTGCGGTTAATAGTGTTGTCCTGCCCCCCCTGCCTCCTGCTTCCAATGCCGGAGCCTCCGGTGAGCCATCAGCGCCCCCCCAATCACTAACACCCCCGAAAGGGTCACAGTCCTGCCCTAAGCCACCTATAAATTCACCCCTGTCAGGTGATGAGCCGATTCCTGGGGCAAAAAGCGACCTAGCGGAGGCCATCGCCAGGGAACGGAGGGAGGCGTGGGCGGCGCTGGCCAAGGACTGTTTGGATAAGGGGGACAGGGGATTAATGGAGGCAGCCTCAGTGCTGGCATTCCCGGCAGTCTTTCAGCAGTTGCCGGGGGAGGAATGCAGGTAACAATCACTGCTCTTGACTGGAAATTACTGTCTCAGCTTAGAGCGACTGTTAGCCAGTTTGGAGTGACGAGCGAGCCTGTGAAGCAAATGCTAGATTACATTTGGGGTATGCAGATACTTTTGCCTGCTGATTGTAGAGGGATAGTGAGATTGATTTTTACACAACATCAGCAACTGCTGTTCAATGCGCACTGGCAAGCGCTGGTTAATGAGTGTGTAGCCACACCAAGACAGCAGGGGGATCCCTTGCATGGCGTGACAACAGAAGAATTGATGGGGTTGGGTGCATTTCTTTGCACAGAGGTGCAGGCATTGATAGGACCGGATAAGTGTAGAGAGGCTATGAGATTGGTGAGGCAGGCTATAGAGCAAGTGAAGGAGCCGGGTGGTGTACCAATGTATATGGGGATTAAGCAAGGACGAGATGAAGCATTTGGCACGTTTGTAGATAGGGCTGCAGCTGCTATAGAAAAAGCAGGGGTGCCGGAGTTTATGCGAAGCGCACTATTAAAACAATGTGCCCTTCAGAATTGTAATCAATCCACAAAAAATGTATTAAGCACCCTAGGGGCGAACTGGTCCATAGAGGAAGCACTAGAGAGGATGGCCCAAATCCCTATTGGGACCCAGGCATTTTTGGTGGACACTATTAAACAATTGGACGTGGGCCTTCAGGAGCAAGCGAAAGCCTCTCAGAATCAGGTGTTAGCTGCTCTTGCACCTCTCCGAGTCTCCGCAGCCGTAATCCCAGCACTGAGACAAGGCTCAGCAAAATGCTATCGGTGTGGGGGAAGTGGTCATTTTCGCCGAGAATGCCAAGCTGGAGGAGTGCGGTGCCAAAATTGTCGGTCGGACACCCACAACACCACTGTCAACACCTCAGCCCAGCTCCACTACAACCAGCCACCGCCGGAAGCCTCGGGCTGGACGTTGCAGCCTCAGTAGCAGTAACCTTGATAACCACCCACCCAGAAAAGGTGCTGACTGGAATAAAGGGACCAATCATTATTGATGGACAACCTATGGGTGCTTTGTTGCTGGGACGATCATCGGCCACCATGATGGGATTATTTGTTTTAACTGGAGTAATAGACGCTGATTATATGGGGGATACAGCTGACAGTCTGGTGTGGAACTAAAGATTTACTGGGTGCACTTACTCAGCAAGACAGAAAAACGGGGGAGGCGTGGGCCTTGGAATGGATATCTCTTCCACTTCAACAGCCTGGTACCTGATAAATAGTATGGAATTACAAGAGGCGCTGTTGGGGGCCGGAAGCGTGATCGCCACTGATAATATTCCCAATATACTGTTGAACTGGATAGGGCAGTGGGGTTGGATGCAATGCCCAAAAAGGTCACAGAAACCCCTGTCGGATGCTATCACAGCCTACACGGATGCAGGAAGAAAATCCAGAACTGCTGCAGTGATTGGCAGGAAAAGGGACAATGGCACCATCAGATTCTCCAGGCCTCCAAATCGGATACTTTACAAACGATGGAGTTATTGGCTGTTGTTTGGGCCATGATGCATTTTTCTGGACCTCTCAATATAGTGACAGATTCTTTGTATGTTGCAGGAGTATGTGAGCGAATAGAAGATGCCTCTATCAAAGAGGTTCAAAACAGGAGGTTACATGAGCTGTTTATACAGTTACAGAGGGCAATTAAGTTGAGAAAATATTCTTTCTCTGTTATCCATATCAGAAGTCACAAATGGGATGCGTGGGTAAAATACAGAGATCCTAAGACAGGGCAATGGCAAGATCCTGATAAGTTATTATATTGGGGCCGCAGATATCTTTGTGTTTCTACCCCTACAGAATACTTGTGGGTACCTGCTAAATGGACCCGAGCAGCTGTGTTAGAAAATTTTGGTCTCCAGGGTCCATAGTGGCAGCATCCTTTTTAACTCCAGGAGTATCGGCAGCAGGTGCCCATGCCATTTTAAATAAGCTAGGATGCTGGCTTGCTAAACAAACCAATGCCACCTCTTTGGCACTTTCTAGCCTTTTGCTTGATGTTGATTCTATTCGCCATGCAACGCTTCAAAATAGGGCTGCAATTGACTTCCTTTTACTTGCACAAGGCTATGGCTGTGAAGAATTTGAGGGTATGTGTTGCATGAATTTATTGGATCATTCCACATCCATACATACAAAGATTAAGGAGCTCCAGAAAGGGCTGCACGCCCTGAAAGAAGAAGATGGATTGGGGTTAGAAGCATGGCTAAAGAGTCTTGGATTAGGCCCCTGACTGCGAACAATGATTATGTATGCAATAGGGATATTAGTTGTTATTGTGTTGCTAATGCTTGTATTACCATGCTTATTTAGTTGCTTACAAAGAATGGTTAGCCAAATGATGGACAAGGCTTGGCTACGACACTTCTGACCCAAAAAGAAAATGGGGGAAGTGTGGAGAGTTTTGGGGAAAGTTGGCTAGCTGAGAGAGGCCATATAGATATAATACCCTTGGTTAAGTGAGAAGGAGACAAGTATAGGAGTCAGCAGTCAGTTTCCGTATAAGGCAAGGACACTGTGCCCTTGGTGCAACAGCAGGATAAGGAGGAAGATCTTTGGTTAGAAATATGAAGAAAAGCAGAAAAGTTGTAACAGTATTACCACAAGAATGCAAAAGTAGGTGTAGCTGGCTGATAAGTAACTAACCAATAATGAGCTCGCCTTTTGCAATATGTATTAGCCTCATTAACACCAATATAAATATGCGTGCCTATCAATACAGTTTGAGACTTGTTGATCATCATCGGGTGTGCAAGTCTTCCTTCTCCGTCACGCTTTTGTGAGGTGTCTTTACCAGGAGCACAGGCTAGTGGCACCTGGGTCGATTTGAGTTTGGTATTTTGTCTTTTATTAAACCTTTTTTTGTTCCTGACGCTGTCATATAAGCCTCCTGCTTCTTTTATGCCTCCCAATGAATGCTGAGCTATTCTGGGATATAACGTTTGGGTGTTGAGAGCTTATCAGATCAGCTCAAAACCCCAGGCAAAAACATTAAATACTCTGGCCCAAAGGCACAGAGGACACAACAGGAGCACAGGGAGGAGCCTGGATCCACCAGCAGCCCACAGTGGGAAATAGGAAATCAGACCTTTGGTACTGGGAATGGGACCTGCTGGGTGTGTGGAGACTGCCCATAAATGGCTTCCCAAAGGATGGTTTGGGTCCTGTTTCCAGGTAATGTTGGTGCCTCCCTTTAGGGTACTTTGGCAACAACCACAAGGAAGAGTTGGGGCCAGGAGAACATCTTCCCTCCAAAAGAGTCCCTTGGATTTCAGAAACCAAAAGATTCTGGTTCACCCTGTGCCCCATGCACACTGCCTCATCCTATGGAGTTTACATTAATGAACTAAATCAAATATTAGAAGAAGTAGTGATTTATGCTATTAAAACATTGATAGGCCATCTTATGAGCTCCAACAAACACTAATGGGGCTCCACAGAACTGCATGGCCTTGGATTATCTGCTTGCTGGCCTGGGAGGAACTTGGGCTATTCTAGGACAGGAATGTTGCACTTCTATCAGTGCTGGGTTTGAAGTCCAACAATCAGGAATCACCTTGATAGAAAGAGCAGTAGAAGAGTGGCAGAAAGAAGAAAATTTCTTCTTGATGGGATTGGCTTCATGACTGCCAAATTGGAGGCTGCTACAAAATGCATTTGTGGCAATCACTGTAATCACTGCAGTGTGAGCATTTTCTGTGTTACAATTCCATGTGAGAGTTGTTGTGATACTTTGTGCTGGAAAATGGCATATTAAGACTTGTCTAAAAAGATACGGTCTCAAGAGAAAAGGGGGATTTGATAAATAACATGGATAATAGCAACTAATTAGGCAGGTTTAAAGGAATGTGAATTATAACTCTGAATAATGAACTTGAACAGCATTTAATTGAAGAACAAGATGCGATGCCTTTATGCCTAATACCTAAATCTGAACTCGGTTATCAACAGAATTGTTATGAAGGTTGTAGTTCATCTCTAGGTCAAAGGTCCTACTGAAGTACCAAGGCCTGGACAGCAGGCCCTGAGCCAAAGGCGACCTCTGGAAAAACCTACCAACCAAAGGCTACTTGTACCTGCTGATTAACAAAGCATTATTAGCAATAGGATGTATGTATCTGTTCATTGGTGAAACAGGGATTTACCTTTCTCTATTTAGAAACCAGACAAGGCCCCATCTGGCTTTGTTTGGGGCTGTATGGTCAAAGTCAGCTCCCTTGGTTCCTCCTTGGGCCCTGGCCAGGCTTTGGGTGGAACCAAAGAGGAGAATGAAACCAGATGTTCCCACATTAGCAGTGCTGTCAGTTTGTTCATTCAGCACCGTCAGAGCTGGGCCCTCTCACAGCAGCGCTGGAGCCTCACCTGTGGCTGGAGGCACCTGCAGCAATTCCCAGTGTCCAGGAGTGGCTCTGCAGCCCTTGGCTGTGACAGCTTCCCCAGCTGCTGTGTGGATCTGGGGGATGGTAAAGGCTGAGGGTAACTGGGGCTGTCTCTTTCCTAATCACTGCAGGCAATCTTTGGTGGTCATGGTTGAGTGCATTGCTGAGCTGCTCTTCCTGTGACTTTTTGCAGTTTTGCATTATAATAAATCACACAATTCCTGAGCTTGGTGTTTGTGTCTTTGGTGCTGACCCTGCCCACTGGCAAAACAGACACTGCAGGGCCACAGAACCAAAGGTGCCTTGTGACACTGCAGGGCTCAGTGTGACCAAGGGGACCAGAGTGACACTGTGGGGCCACATGGAACCAAGGGGACTGGAGGGACACTGTGGGGCCACCGGGAACCAAGGGGACCAGAGTGACACTGTGGGGCCACATGGAACCATGGAGGTCGTTATGACGCTTTGGGGGCTCCTGTAACCAAAGGCCCATTGTTTTCCTCTCCCTGCCCCAACCCCGCTGAGCAGCCCAGCCCTTCCTGGCCCTGCAGCAGGAACTGGAGGCACTGGAAGTCAGGGACAGCCACGCTGTGTTTGGAATGTTCAGCAGATGCTCAGCTCAGGCAGCTCCTGCAGCCCCAGGGCCAGCCCTGCTGCCCAGCACAGCAGCACAGAGTTGGCCCCGGGGCTCCTCAGGCAGCTCCTGCTGGCCCAGGGACAGGGCAGCCTCTTGCCAGGGCTCCTCTGCACACCCACGGGCTCCTGCTCTGCTCCTGGCCCATGCCAGGTGCCCCCAGAGCCTTTGCCAGGGGAACACGTCTGGGCTGGCCTGAGCAGCCATTGCTGCAGCCCCTGCCCTGCTCCCCAGAGCCCCGAGCTGGGGCTGCTGCTCTGCAGAGCTCGGGGGCTGTGCTGCCCGGGGCCCTGGGCTGCCTCTGCTGGGCTCTGCTGCTCAGCCTGGCACACAGAGGCAGCTGATGCTGCTCCCTGCACTGACCCCCTCCCACACAGGCTCTGCGGGGCCATGGAGGGGGCTCAGGGGTGCCTGCCTTGTGCCAGGGCTGCCAGATGGGCTTGGGGCTGCCCTGGATCCTCCTGGGGGAGTTCCCTGAGGTCAGACGAGTCAGTGCCCAGACTCCTTTCCCTGGGCCTGCTGTGTCCCCTGGGCTGCAGAGCTCTCCTGGCTCACAGCAGACATTCAGTCCTTGATCTCAGGTGACCCCACCCTGCACAGGCCTGTGCCCTGTGAGCTCCACTCCCTGCTGATCCTGGCACACACTGTCCCTGCAGGTTCCCTGTGTTCTCCTGGCAGCTCCCAAGGCCCTCCAGACAAACACTGCCCTGCCATCAGCCCTGGCACAAGCTGCAGAGCCCCAGGAAGGTTCAGCACAGACCATTCAGCATCTGATGGGCACTGGCCACCCACAAGCAAAAGCTGACTCAGACCTGAGTCCCCTTAAAGTCCCACTGGGACACTGATCTCATCCCACGGAGCCCTGGGAGAACAAGGAACACAAGGAGCACAAGGAACACAAGGAACACAAGGAACACAGGACCCTCTTCAGGGTCTGTTCCTTGGGCCTGTTCATGAGAGTGGCTCTGGAGGAGAGCAAAGCCTCCCTGCCCTGCCCTCAGGAGATGCCCTCTGCTGATGGAGCTGCTGTGCTGGAGCCCAGCTGTGTCCCAGCAGTGCCCGTGGCCTGTCCCTGCCTGTGGTCACAGCAGGGACACGCAGCAGGACAGTGCCCAAGCTGCCAGAGCACTCCGGCCTCACAGCCACAGCAGGGCTGGGAAGGAGAGGGTGGAGTTGGGAAGAGCAGACGTGGGAAGAGCCAGGGCCACTGTCCCTGGCTGTGCTGCTGTGCTGGGAGTCTCTTCCCTCCACCTCTGCCCACAGGCACTGCCCCTGCAGGGACAGAGAAGGGCTGAGGAAGAATCATGGACACACAGGTTAGGGCAAGCACTTGTTTTTATTTAAACGCCAAGGAAACAAGCCTCTTGCAGATCTTTGTATTTCAAAAGAAAGGTAGATATTCATGTAGAAATGCTAAGAGTAGTACTACAGTATTTTGTGAGAAACATTACAACAATAGAAAAAACTTACAATAGAAAAAATAGAAAAAGTGAGGGAAAAAGGCTGAGATTGTAAAGAGTTACATTCTGAAGGCTCTGCAGAAGAAAAGAGAATTTATTGCTTTTGAAGATACAGTCACCAGTTTTCCCAGGGTATCCTTGAACTCCTGGTTCCTCAGGCTGTACATGAGGGGGTTCAGGGCTGGAGGCACCACCGAGTACAGAACTGACAGGGCCAGATCCAGAGATGGGGAGGACATGGAGGGCGGCTTCAGGTGGGCAAATGCTGCAGTGCTGAGGAACAGGGAGAGCACGACCAGGTGAGGGAGGCAGGTGGAAAAGGCTTTGTGCCGTCCCTGCTCAGAGGGGATCCTCAGCACGGCCCTGAAGATCTGCACATAGGAGAAAACCATGAACACAAAACAACCAAAATATAGAAGAGCACTTAGCACAATGAGCCAAACTTCCCTGAGTTTGGAGTGTGAGCAGGAGAGCTTGAGGATCTGTGGGATTTCACAGAAGAACTGGCCCAGGGCATTGCCCTGGCACAGGGGCAGGGAAAATGTATTGGCCGTGTGCATGAGAGCATTGAGAAAGCCACTGGCCCAGGCAGCTGCTGCCATGTGGGCACAAGCTCTGCTGCCCAGGAGGGTCCCGTAGTGCAGGGGTTTGCAGATGGACACGTAGCGGTCTTAGCACATGACGGTGAGAAGGGAAAATTCTGCTGACATGAAAAAGGCAAAGAAAAATACCTGTGCAGCACATCCTGAGTAGGTGATGTCCCTTGTGTCCCAGAGGGAATTGTGCATGGCTTTGGGGACAGTGGTGCAGATGGAGCCCAGGTCGCTGAGGGCCAGGTTGAGCAGGAAGAAGAACATGGGCGTGTGCAGGTGGTGGCCGCAGGCTACGGTGCTGATGATGAGGCCGTTGCCCAGGAGGGCAGCCAGGGAGATGCCGAGGAAGAGGCAGAAGTGCAGGAGCTGCAGCTGCCGCGTGTCTGCCAATGGCAGCAGGAGGAAGTGCCTGATGGAGCTGCTGTTGGACATTTCTTCAATCTAGGCATCGTGCACTGTTGAAAGAAGACATTGACAAACTGGGACCTATTTCTTTGAGTCAATCCTATGGTTTTATTTGGAATCCCCTCAAAATGACTTATCTTCCCGGGAGCCAAATATTCTTCCTGAACTTGGCTAAACGGCTAAACTTTTTTGAGTTCAGGATTGTGCTGCTAAATTACTGCCTCATTGCTCTCCGCCTGAACACTAGGGAGCCCAGAGGGAAAACAGGGCTCTCTGTGCCCCAGTGCAGTCAGACCTGCTGGAACTACCCAGGTGCCCTTTGCTCATTTCACCTCCCTCTATTTCAGTGTCATCACACTTAAAACTTTCTTGAAAAATAAAGTGGAGTTTTTAATAGACGCCAGTTTCAAAGACAATTTCTCTAAGCCTTTCTCTCTTTCCCTGTGCACCTGAACAGGAAGGGATATCCAGGGTTGGTCTGGCACTCTGCTGCCTGGAGTTGTGCCTACTGGGAGCTGTTTCTCTCTATCCAAGCCTTGTCCCTGCCAGGGCTCCCAGCGCCCAGCCCAGCCCTGGGGGCTCAGCTCTGCCCTGCAGACCCCTCCCAGCACAGGGCACTGCCCAGGGGCATCTCCCTGGCAGCAGGGCCTGAAGGGCAGGGCAGACAAACAGAGATGCTGCAAGCCAAGGTGCTGCTGCTGCTGTCTGTAGGGAGAGGAGGCTGAGGAGGCACTTTCTGAGGGAGATCTGAGGCACATCTGCTGATGCCCAGGCTGACAGAGCAGGAGTCTCAGTGACACAGACAAAGCTGGCAGCCCCTTTCCCTTCCCTTTAGGAGAAAGCTGAGAGCAGCCCTGGCCACACAGCACCATCTCCAGAGCAGCAGGAATCTGCCCTGATGGGGGTGGCTCCTTCCACCTCCAACTTCTCCCCTGCAGCGTCCATGGGGAGCTGCCAGGCAGGCTGAGAGCTGCCCCTGGCAGGTGGCACATGCCCTGGGCTGGCCAAGAGCCCTGAGGGCTGCAGGAGCTGCTCTGCAGGACAGCCCTGGGCAGCCCTGGCTGCAGCCCCAGCTTCACCCCCTGCAACCGTCCTGACACATCCCCCAGGCTGTGGGGTTTGCCAGCTTCAGGAGATCCCTCCAGGAGCACAGAGGACATTGCCCTGCATCCACAGACTCACCGTGTCGAGGGCTGTGGAGATCTTTCCCCAGGTGAATTCTCAGCTCAATGTCTGCGGGGGTGTCTTGTCCTTGGGCCGGTCCCGACAGGTCCCTCGGATGGGAGCCCTCAGCCAACCTTCCGCCCAAGCCCGGATAGTATCGACGCCTCACCAGGAAATGACGAGCAGGGGGGCTCCTTTGCTTGCCAAGTCCGGAGGAGTTTATTCAAGGAAAGACGTAGAAGGGAACAGGGGTACAACTCGCCCCGAGGGGCAGCAGAGGCAAAAAAGCCCCGACCCTGGGAGGGGTTCGGGTATATAATCGAGGGGAGTAAAGGCGGAGATTGGGGAGGAGTTAGGGCGGGTTAACAAGGCACAGACCAACGGGAAGGAGGGAAGGGAGTGGTTTAGGGCAGGGGACTAATGGGGGACAGAGAACAACAGAACCTTCCAGAACAAGGGAGTGGGGAGCAGGTGAGTGGCACACTGATTGACAGGTGGGGACTGCCTCACACACATGTCTCCTCCCAAGGCATCCCCGATGCTTCTCTCAGCCCACCTCCCACAAATGTCTTCCCAATCCTGATTCCCTTCAGCCTGTTCTGCCTGGCTCCTCTCCCCTCAGTGCCTGCAGGCAGAGCCCTCAGCCCTGCTGGGCTGGGAGAGGAGCTGGTCCTGGCAAGAGCTGTTCCTTTAAAGCTCAGCAGCACAGACACAGCACAAGGACTTTAATGACTCTCTCAGGGCTTTGGTGTTGTATTCATCAGACTCAGTCCCTGAGAGAGTGTTCAGAAAACTTCTCAAGAACTCAAATTCAGATGGAAACTCCAAAGTTTCTTGAAGTTTTAATGGGTCCCACTGAGGGACACGACTGAGAAAGTGTCCCCAGGTTCCAGTTAGAGCAGAACACTGGAGGCAGTGATGACAGCTGGGCACAAACAAGGCCAAGGTGTCTGTGGTGCTGAGCAAAGCTGGATGTGTTTCAGGAATGCAAAGGGCCAAGGCCTGAGCCCCAGCCCCTGGCCAGGCAGATGCTGTCCCTCCCTCCTTGCTCAGGGCTCTTCCTGGGATGGGCACTGGCATGTGGGGATGTGCAATGGCAAGGGCAGGAGCATGGGGCGGCCCCTGCCAGGCTGCTGAGCAGGGCCAAGGAGGCAATGAGGCCCCAGGCCTGCAAGGGTCACTTGTCTGCTGCTCCTGCCTCAGGCCCAGGGCCAGCAGCCATGGCCCAAGTGCTGCCCAGGTTGGCTCTGTCAGGGCCTTGCAGCTGCTGCCCATGCCTGTGCCCTGTGCAGCCCAGGCTGTGCCACGGTGTCCCTGCCCTGCGCCTCTGTCCCTGCAGGCTGTCCTCATGCCCCGGCTGCCCCACCTGGCTGGCCCCTTCCTTTGCTGACAGCTCTGCCTCCTGCCTGCCTCTGCCTGCCCACACAAAGCCTTGGGCTGATACCAAAAGGCTTCATTCCATTTTTACCCTGCCTGTGACCTTTCAGCACAGGAACAAGGCATGCAGGGGCTGCTTTCCCAGCAAGGATGGTTGGAAGAGAAGGAGAAGACATCTGGCTCAAGGGTGCAGCGACAGAGAAAACAAGGACTGAATCTGGAAACTTGGGATGGGTGTTATGGAAATGGGTGAATTGTAATTGGCATTTAGTGACAGTATATGAGCAACACCCTGGTAGAATTACATGTCCATATAAGGTTAGAAGTTATCCCTCACTAGACCTCAGGCCTGAATATATGATACCCTCTGAAATAGCAAATTAGAGTTAAGGAGCCTCATTCTGATATTTCAGAGATTTGGTGACAGCAGAGGCTCACAGAACCAAGGAGTCAGCTCTGACACTGTGGAACCTCATGGAACAAAGGGTCCATTGTGACACAGCAGAACCCCATGGAACCAAAATCCATTGTGGCACACTGGGGCCACATTGACCCAATGGTCCATTGTGATCCTGCGGATCCAAGGAGACCATTGTGACCCTGAGAAACCTCTTGGAACCAAGGGGCCATTCTGACACAGCAAGGCCTCGTGGAACCATGGGTCCATTGTGACACTGCAGAACCTCACGGAGCCAAGGTGACCGTGTTCTACTGTGGGACCTCATGGAACAAAGGGACCCTGGTGACACTGCAGAACCAAGGAGACTGCTGTTGGCAGTGTGAAAGCTCATGGAACCAGCAGTCCATTGTGAGCCAGCAAGGCCTCATGGAACCAAGGGTCTGTTGTTAAACTGTGTGGCCTCATGGAACCATGAGCCATTGTGACACAGCGTGGCCACATGGAGCCAAGGGGCCGCTGTGTTACTGTGGATCCAAGGAGACCATTGTGAGTGAGGAACCTCATGGAACCAAGAGTCCATTGTTCCACTGTGGGGCCCTGTGGAACCAAGGGGAGCACAGTGACATTGCGGGGCCTCGTGGAACAATGGAGACTCTTCTGACACTTTGGGACCCACTGGAACCAAGGGGCCATTAGAGCATGGCAGGGCCTTGTGGAATCAAGGGGACTGCAGTGAACACTGTGGGTGTCCATGGGATGAAGGGTCCATTCTGACACCGTGGAACCAAGGATACCATTGTGACACTGTGGGGCATCATGGAACCAAGGGGCAACTGTGACACAGCAGGGCCTCATGGAACCATGGAGGCCATTTTTACACTCTGAGGCCTTGTGAAACCAAAGGGCCATTGTGGCACTTCAGAGCCTTGTGGAGCCAAGGGGACCACAGTGACACTGTGGGGCTCGGTGAAAGCAACTGTCTGTTGTTACACTGCCAGGCCTTGTGGAATCATGGAGACTTCTGTGCAACTACAAGGCCTCATGGAAGCAAAGGGCCATTGTGACTCTATGGGGTTTTTGCAGGCCAAGGGGCAGTTGTCACACTGTGTGGCACCATAGAACCAGTGAGGCCATTGTGACACTACAGGGCCCTATGGAACTAAGGGTACATGGAATAGTCCAGGACCCCATGGAACCAAAGGTCCATTGGGACATTGCAGAGCCTCATGGAATCCTGGAGGCCATGATGACACTTTGAGGCCTCGTTGAATCAAGGAGCTCTGCAGGGCCTCATGGAACCAAGGAGACCCTTCTGACTTTGTGAGTCCCCATGGAACCAAGGCTCCATTGCGACACTGCAGCACCAAGGAGACCCCTGTGACACTGCAAGGCCTCATGGAAGCAAGGGACCATTGTGGCACTATGGAGCCCCATGGAAGCAAGAGGCCAGTGTGACACATCTGGGCCTCATGGAACCAAGGATCCAATATGACACCGCCACTGTGACACTGCAGGGCCCCATGAATCCAAGGGAACAGGGATCTGGTCTGGTTGGCTTGGCCTGACTGGTCCAACTGCCCTGGGCATGTTGAGGGTCTCTTCTCATGTACCCCTGAAACCCTGGAGCTCTGGATTTTCCTTCAAATGGAAAAGAACTGCCCTTCTCATTCAAGCATCCATGGCCAAAATGGTATATCCCCTCCAAAATTCCCAATATCCACAGATTGCTCCCAGACAAAAGCTGCCATTAATAAGTCTGGCTGACCGTGTCTTCCTGAGACCTGGGTCACACTTGCCTTCAAACACTGGGGCTCAGTGCTTTTCTTGCTATGGAAAAGAACCATCCCTCTTGCACAGGCACCCATGGCCAAAACTGGTACTTTTCCTCTAAAACTCCTATATGCAATTGTTTCTCTCAGACAAAAGCTGCCAGGACAGACTGCTCTGACTGGCCTTGGCCTCTGGTGGTCATCTCTATTCTGCCCTGAAACACTGGAGCTCCACCCTTTCCTTCCTATGGAAAAGAACCATCCTTCTTCTCCAGGTGCTGATGGCTGAAATTGGGATTCCACCTCCAAAAGTCCTATATCCAAAAATTGCTCCTGTACAAAAGCTGCCATTACAGACAGGTATGGCTGGTCTGGGCCTCCTGAGGGCCGGCTCTCACCTGCCTTCCAAACTCAGGGGGTACATGCTTTCCTTTCTATGGAAAAGAACTGGCCTTCTCCTCCAGGCGCAAATGGCTGAAACTGGGATTTCACATGCAACATTTCAAATATCCAAGGGTTGCTCACTCACAAAGCTGCCAGAACAGGCAGGTCAGTCTGGCCTTGGCCTCTGTTGACTGCAGTTCATCAGCCCCTGAAACACTGGGACTCCGTGGTTTCCTATCTGTGGAGACCATGGTGACACTGTGGGGCCTTGTGGCACCAAGGACATCACTGTGGCACTGCTGGGCCGCATGGTCTCAAGGGGCCAGTGTGAAGCAGCAGGGCTTTGTGGAATCAAGAGGCCATTGTTGCATTTCAGGGCCTTGTGGAGCCGTTGGGATCCTGCAGGGCACCGTGGATCCATGGAGAGCATTGTGGAATTGCAAGGCCCCATGGAATCATGGAGACCATTGTGACACTGTGGGGCCTCATGGAACCAAAGGGCCATTGTGACCCTGCAGGGCCTCATGGAACCAAGGGGACATGGAACAGCTCTGGCTGGTTTGGCCTCCCAGGGACCACCTGACAGGTCCATCTGCTCTTCAGAATGTCGAGGGCTGCCTCTCATCAGCCTCAGAAGAATTGGGGCTCTGTGCTTTCTTTCCTGTGGAAAAGAACCATACCTCTTTCTAGGTGCCTATGGCCAAAATTGATCTCCCCCTGATAAATTCCCTATATGCAAGGGTTCTTCCAGACAAAAGCTGCCAGGACAGAGAGCTCTGGCTGGCCTTGGCCTCTGGAAGTCTCCTCTCATCTCAAGGAAGCCCTGAAGAAAGTATTTGTGGGAACCCAGGACATCGCTCTGGGTGTCCTGGATGGCCAGAGCCACTGGCAGGGGGCTCTGAGACCCTGGCATGCAGCCAAAGACACACATGGGGTTTTGATCATAGCCCATGGAGCAAATTACCAACTCTGTATGAAGAATTACAAGCCACACACAAAAGTTTAGGTATTGTAGTTGTCATGGTTTGGTGCTGGCGCAATGCCAGTGCCCCCATGAAAACATATTCTCCCTGGTTTCTGCTGTGCGATGCGATCAGAGACAGAGCAAAGCAGGCCTCTACTTATGAACAAAGGAGGGGAAGAAACTTTATTATCTTACAACTATTATAAAATGAACACACAGAGCAAAATGGAAACCTTTCAAACATTTTTCCTCCCCCCACTCAATTTCCCACAGAATAAAACAAAACCTTAGATTTTTACCAGTCCATCACCCTTCAAATAATCAACTCTTAGTCCATCTCCACCCTTCCGACAATCACCTCTCATTTCACCAAGGAGAGATGAGTCCCTCTTGCACCACAGGCATCCCCTGGAAACACAGCCGAGTTCAGTTGTGTTTCCACGTCACTCAGCATCACCTTTGTGACTTCTTCCTTCCATGTCCAGTGCTCTCACCACTGCACATGGACCAGAGCTGCTTTTAGGGTTCCCTTTTCAAGGATGCTTCACCCAGTTCCAGGAGAAAATGACGGTCTCTCACCTTTTTGGGACACCAGTCCCCCCCAAATTTCATCCCCTGGGGCCGAGGGGTCTCGAGAGCACCATCACCTCCTCACCTGTCGTCTCCGCTCACATCACTCCTTCGGCACCAAGCCATCGCCTCCCCCTAAAATGCAGTCTCTGTATTACAGGAAAAATGGTTCTGTCCATGGCCATACGAGAAAAGTCCAGCCAAAAGCCACTCCATCATCTCCTCCCACCTAGAATTCTTCTCAACTTCTCTCAGTCATTCTTCACTTGCACAGCTTGCACCACACTTGCGCATTTCCTCCTATTTTGTCCCTATCTCTCTTCTCCTTCAGCTCCCGGAGGATCAGCATTTGCAAGGTTTCCATCATCCCATAGAAGGGTTAAAATCACAGTCTCTACTCGTCCAGAACTCACACGTTGGCCCTGCTGGGCACTCTTCTTGCCACCCCCCCTTCTCCTTCTCGGCCAAGCCAGTGCTATCAAATTGGCATGCTCTCTCTCTCTATCTCTCCCTTCTGGGAAAGGAGGGCTGCCCGATGCCTCACAGAGTTCTTCCACCTTTCTACAATCTATGGGAAACTCACTCTTGTCCTACCGGGGCCAGGGGCCTTCACCTCCCTTCTCTGCCCAAGGCTCCAGCCTACCTCCCTCCGGCCTCGTGGCTTCCCCTCCCCCGCCCAGCCTGCAGCTGGGCAGGGGAGGTCTGACCTCTCCATCCACCGGAACCAAGAGAGAGTGTTCCCCTGGAAGCTCTTTGCTTTTACCCCTGTGTTCTCAGAGGCGTATCCATATCCTCAGTGGCCAAACTATGTGCCAATATTCACATCTGAGCACCTATTGGTTTGACCACCACCTCCCAAAAACTCACTTCCTCTCAAACCACGACAGTAGTAGAAGTAGTCACGAAGTGAAAGGAAGGATTTTTGAGTGCTGTACAGGGGAGTTTTAAGCCTTGTACGCAGGGGTCCAAGTTTTGTGCATTGGGATCAGGAGTTTTAAGATGGAGGGATTTGTGTGTGCCCTGTCCTCCTTCTTTCTCCTTCCTAGTCTCCATGTCTTTGGTGATGTTGGCACTCACAGATTGGTTTAGAGTAGAAAGTCACTATTCAATATAGATGATAGGCATTGGGGAAAAAGTATAAACATGTAGTACGTAATATATGATATAAAAGATAGCACCAGCCCCCTGGGAGGGCAGTGTGCCTTTGTCTGACCTGCTGAACAGGCCACAGCAGTTCAGGAAAAGAATCTTTTAGATAACCAATAATAAACAACCTTGAGACTGGACAACAGAGGACTACTGAGTCTTTCTTTGAAGGCACGGGTTGGAGGAGAGACTTTTCCATCTTTTGGGGTCACCCCAATCCGGGGGCACAAAACCCCACAAGTATTTGAACAGGTTTGACTACTGGAACATCAATGAGTCTCTCATCCACTGAAAAACTCAGATGCTCTTCTGATCATATCTGCCTTTTATTTCTCATTGTATATTATGCATGAAATATTATTTTCAGCGAAAATATATTATTCTTTTCACTCTACCAGTGTTATCTGACACAAAACACCTCCTCTTCATATGGATCCAGGTCACCTGTATAAGCAAACAAGAAAGAATTCAACAGGAATGATTTTCCTCTGCTCCCATCTGTCCCATCTCCTCTGGAGCTGCAGGTGCAGCCCCAGCTCTTGGCAGGGCTCAAGGGCTCACAAGCTCAGCTCCCACACAGAGAACTTGCACACCCTGGGGTGTTCTTCCTGGCCCCTGCACGCTCAGCCAGGCTGAGATGGACACTGATGGTTTCTGTGCCAGGCTCTCTGAGCCCAGCCCAGCTCCCTGCAAGCTCTGCCAGCTGCCCTGAGCTCTGGGCAGCACCAAGGGCCTCTCCCCAGCCCAGCCCAGCCGGCTCTGGCCCCACAGCTCTGCTCAGGCCAGGCTGCTCTGGGCACTGGCCCCACGGCCTCAGCCCCTCTCAAGGGCACAGCAGCAGCTGCAGCTGCCACAGGACTCAGCCCCAGTATGGGGGAACGGGCCTGGCCAAGGGAAAGGAGGCTCCCTGGGTGCCCTGCTCTCCTCTGCAGGAGATCCTGAGAGCTCTGCAGCCCCTGCTGCCATCCCATCTGCCCCAGCCAGCACAAGAGCCCCAGCCTTGAGGTCCTCAAGAGCCACTTCTGTTCCTGCTCCAGGCCCAGTGCCCATGCCAAAGCTGGGGCAGCCACAAAGCTGTGCCCATTTCTGTTCATTCCTCTCTGATGAGGATGCATCCTCAGCAACATGGAGGCTGGTGATGAATTTTACTTTTCCAGAGGCTTCTTCTTTCTTGAGATCTTCAGCTGAGACATTCAATGACAAAGACTCATAAACACTTGTTCAAAACACCCAGACAAGACAAGCCCATGGGAATAATTAAAGTCTTCCATTCTTCTGTGGTTAATCAGATAGATTTCAGAAGTGTGTTCAAAGTGAATCTACTCTATTGAAAACAAGGAAAGGAGAATTGTTTTGTCGTGTTTAGTTTTCTTTCTCTTTTTCTAGATTGATATCAGCAGTCTCCAATTGATATTGATCCCTAGCACCTCCTAGTGCAGTTTGAATATATATGAAAATCAGGATCTTTCATGGCTGACAACCAATCACACTTTGTCCCTACCACCACCCCACCATTTCCCTCATCCAACCTGGTTTTGTTTACAATGGAAGGGTGTGCTAGGGCAGGCAGAAAGCCTCCTTTGGAATGGAGAATGTAAACCCCCTCCCTCTGAATTATTGTAATTTTGAGATTAAGGGGCTCTCAGGCAAAGCTATAGGAATAGTAATAACAGTTCTTTACCCGTGTGTGTCACAAGGCACACGAAACCCCAGCAGCTGCAGCATTCCCAAGAGCAGGAGCAGGAACCCAGTCCCAGCCTTTGGGCTGCGGCGCTTTCCCCTCTGGCGCAGTTCTGGGCACAGCCAGCAGGGGCGCTGCTGGCTCCCGGCGGGCAGGGCCGGTGCAGTGATCCCCACGGGCTGCAGGGGGCGCTCCGGCGTGGGCTCGGGGAGCAGCGGCAATGGCGGCTGGGCCGAGACGGGGAGGGATGGAGGAGAGGCTTTGCTTCTCAAACCCTGGGGCAGCCGAGCCCCGTGCCCCAACAGGACTCTCGGGAGCGACCGGATGGAACGGCAAGGGTGAGCAGAAAATCCCGAAGCAGTGGATGAGATATATCAGAAACTCCATGGCAATAGTTGGAACCTGTGGGATGTCCTGGCAGGGCAGGGGGATGCGGGGCCCAGCAGCAGAAGGAAGGTTTCCTGCTGGGTCACCGGGGTGGTAGGAGAAGGCAGCAGGGACAGAGTCTCACAGTGGTGGCGAATTCCCTCCCCAGCCTGTGTCCCTTCCAGTGCCAAGAGAGGGAGCTAGGAACTGCCCCCAGCCCAAATCTCCTGATATCCCTGCCGTCCTCCCCCTCTCCCCAAGAAACTCCCAAAAAACGTAGAGTTCCTCCTCCCTACCCAGTTCAAGCCATCAGTTCCCATTAGCAACTCAATGGGAAAAAATTCTATAGGTGATAAGGAAAGAACGGGAAAGAAAGAAAAAAAACTAAAACCCAACCCCCAACATTATCCACCCCAAATTTTTTCCCACACCAACATGTTACATCAAATTTAAACCTTTAAAAATTATATACATATATACATGCAGATACAGATACAAGCATGCCATCATGGGTAGTTCACCCAAGAACAAGGTCCCCCTGAGGTGTGCATTGAGTCTCTCCATCCTTTTGCATCACCCACCAGGTGCAACCTGATCCCTGAGGGAAGACAACCCCACTGATAGGATTGTCTTGGCTGGAGGCAGAAGTAACCCAAACAGTTTTTCCCAGCATAGCTCTCATATGTACCACTGGAACCTTGCCTCCATCTGTTGTTTGCAAGGGCTCAGATTGGGCAGGGCCTGCTCGGTTAATGGAAGCTCGGGTGTTCACTAACCATGTGGTCTTTGCTAAATTAATCTCCCAGTTCTTGAAAGTCCCCCCACCCAGTGCCTTCAAGGTGGTTTTAAGCAGGCCATTGCATCATTCAGCTTTCCCAGCTGCTGGTGCCTGATAAGGAATGTGCTACACCCACTCAATGCCATGTTCTCCAGCCCAGGTGTTGATAAGGCTGTTCTGGAAATGAGTCCCGCTGTCAGACTCAACCCTCTCAGGGGTGCCATGTCTCTTCAGGACTTGCTTTTCCAGGCCCAGGATGGTGTTCTGGGCAGTGGCACAAGGCACAGGGGAGGTCTGCAGCCATCCCGTGGTGGCTTCCACCATGGTCAGCACGTAGCGCTTGCCTTGGCGTGTCTGGGGCATTGGGATGCAGTCAATCTGCCAGGCCTCCCCATACTTGTACTTGCGCCACTGCCCACCATACCATGGGGGCTTCACTCGCTTGGCCTGTTTGATGGCAGCACACGTCTCACAGTCATGGATGACCTGAGAAATACTGTCCATGGTTGGATCCACCCCTCAGTCTCGTGCCCACTTATAGGTGGCATCTCTACCCTGATGATCTGAGGCGTCATGGGCCCATCGAGCTAGGAACAACTCCCCCTTATGTTGCCAATCTAAGTCTATCTTTGATACCTCTATCTTTGCAGCCTGATCTACTTGCTTGTTGTTTTGGTGTTCCTCATTGGCTCTACTCTTGCGGACACGGGCACCTACATGACAGACTTTCACAGATAGATTTTCTACCCGAGAGGCAATGTCTTTCCACTCATCAGCAGCCCAGACTGGTTTTCCCCTATGCTGCCAGTTGGCCTTTTTCCTCCTTTCCAGCCAACCCCACAGAGCATTGGTGACCATCCACAAATCAGTATAAAGATAGAGCTTTGGCCACTTCTCTCTTTCAGCAATGTGCAGGGCCAGCTGAACGGCCGTGAGTTCAGCAAGTTGACTTGATCCACCTTCTCCTTTGGTAACTTGTGCAACCTGTCATGTCCAGCTCCACACGGCTGCTTTCCACTTCCAGTTCATCCCTATGATGCAACAGGAACCATCAGTGAAAAGAGCATAGCGTGTTTCCTCTGCTGGTAGTTGGTTGTAAAGTGGAGCTTCCTCAGCCCGTGTCACTTGTTCCTGCTCCTCTTTGTCAGTACCTTCCAGCTAGTTTGTAATTATCTCCAAAATCCCAGGATGATTCAGGTTTCCAATACGGGCGTGCTGTGAGATGAGGGCAATCCACTTGCTCCATGTGGTTGTCGGTGGCGTGGTGGGCAGAGGGAACCTTTCCTTTAAACATCCACTCCAGGACTGGCAGTCAGGGTGCCAGGAGGAGTTGTGTTTCTGTGCCAGTCACCTCCAAGGCAGCTTGAACTACTTCATAGGTGGCCAAGATTTCCTTCTCTGTGGCAGTGTAGTTTGTTTCGAACCCTCTGTAACTTCCGCCCCAGAGTCCCAGTGGTTGGCCTCCAGTCTCCCCAGGCACCTTCTCCTAAAAGCTCCAGGACAAGCCATTGTTGCCAGCTGCAGAGTAGAGCACATTCTTCACCTCTGGTCCTGTCCTGACTGGGCCAAGGGCTACTGCATGAGTGATCTCCTGCTTGATCTGGGCAAAGGCTTGTTGTTGTTCAGGGCCCCAGTGGAAATCGTTCTTTTTGCAGGTAATCAGGTAGAGAGGGCTCATGATCTGGCTGTACTCAGGAATGTGCATTCTCAAAAAACCTATGGTGCCTGGGAAAGCTTGTGTTTCCTTCTTATTTGTTGGTGGAGACATCACAATGATCTTACTGATGACCTCAGTGGGAATCTGATGCTGTCCATCTTGCCACTTTACACCCAGGAGCTGATGGTGAAGCTGGCTTCCAGCAGAATCTGGATGATCCTCTCTCTCCTTTCTCAAATACTTCCATTGCTGTGTTCCCCCGCACAATGATGTCATTGATGTACTGCAGGTGTTCTGGAGCTTCACTCTTTTGCAGTGCAGCCTGGATCAGTCCATGGCAGATGGTGGGGCTGGGCTTCTACCCCTGGGGCAGTCAGTTCCAGGTGCACTGCACGCCCCTCCAGGTGTAAGCAAACTGAGGCCTGCATTCTGTGGCCAGAGGAATGGAGAAAAACCTGTTAGCAAATGTCATTAGTGGTGTACCACTTTGCTGCCTTGGACTCCAGTTCGTACTGGAGTTCCAGCATGTCCAGCACAGCAGCGCTCAGCAGTGGAGTCATTTCATTCAAGGCACGATAGTCCACAGTCAATCTCCATTCTCTGTCAGATTTGTGCACAGGCCAAATGGGGCTGTTGAAGGGTCAGTGGGTTTTGCTGACCATCCCTTGCCTCTCCAGTTCACGGATCATCTCATGGATGGGGATCACAGCATCTCAATTTGTCCAATACTGCCGGTGGTGCACTGTCGAGGTGGCAATTCCTCTGCTGCTCTTCCACCCTCAGGAGTCCTACTGCAGATGGGTTTTCTGATAGTGCAGGCAAGGTGTTTAATTGATTAATGTCCTCTGTCTCGACAGCAGCTGTTCCAAAAGACCACCTGAGTCCCTTTGGGTCTTTGTAACACCCGTTACAGAGGAAGTCGATGCCCAGACTACACGGGGCCTCTGGGCCAGTCACAATAGGATGTTTCTGCCGCTCCTTCCCAGTCAGGCTCACCTCAGCTCCCAACAGGGTCAATTGCTGCCATCCCTCTGTCACCCTGGCAATGGAAACAGGTCCTGCACCCACATATTCCAATGGCATTAGGGTACACTGCACACCAGTATCAACTGAGGTGTCATATTTTTGTGGCTCTGATATGCCAGGCCATGGGATCCACACCGTCCAGAAGATCCAGTTTTCCCATGCCTCTCCCTGGCTGGAGGCAGGGCCCCTCTAGCCCTGGTTATATTTCTTTCCTGGGCATACATGCTAGAGGTTCCTTCAAGGGGATCTGACAGATCATACCTGGTAGCTCAGTCATGGGAGGTGGAAGCTACCTTCACGTTAGTGGAACTTCCTCAGTTAGCGTTTCCCTCCTTGAATTGATGCACCCGTGCTGCCAGGACAGAAGTGGGTTTCCCATCCCATGTTCCCATGTCTTCCCCATGGTCACACAGGAAGAATCATAGGTCAGCCCATGGGATGTACCCTCTCTGTCTAGCTGGGGGATGTTTGGCTCTGACTTTGGGGCCTGTGACTCGCATGGGTGCCACATTGGTCTTCTATTGGGGAAGATGAAACAGGAAAGCCTTATAAATATGACTCCCTTTCAAAAGATTTGAACAATATAGAAACTATAAGCAAGATTGAAATGAAAGCAAGCTTTGAGATAACTTAGTTACTGAAAAACTGGAAAACAATGGTATGGCCAGCTGAAGGTAATCCCCTTTTGATTAAACAATACCCTCTGCTTGCAGACAGGTCCAAGGGTCAGAGCAGACCCTATTAGCTTGGCAGAAGGGGCCCAAAGAGCAGTTTTTAGGGGTTAAAATGTAACACAGTATGGTAATATAATGATTCTTATAGGCTGTATGTAAATGCTATAGGATTTGTATCATGTATTAGATTGGTTAGTGAGAATTAGAATATTCAACACAGAATAAGATTTATTGTATTGTAACAAGAACCTTGCTCTCTCATCCTCTCTCTCTCTCTCTCTCTCTCTCTCTCTCATCTTCTTTACCACACTTTTGCCTTCTCTCTCTTTATCACTCTCTTTACTTCTCTTGGGCCTGCTCTGAGCTGCAGCTGGCAGCTCTCAGCAGGGCCCCTGCACCCACACCCTTTGCAATAAACCACAAGTTGCAATAGCTGGCTTCAGAGATCTCTCATCTCCGTCCATCCCGACCGTCCTACCCTGACGCTCTTACACTGGATAATAGCCACAGCAGCCTTAGTTATGGTTAGCCTGTGTTCCCAGGGATGGCCGGGGTGCTCCTTATGGGGCAGAAAGAAGAGCTCCAGGCCCTCCGTGAGGGTGAGTGAAGGCAGCAGGCTGTCAGTGGGGGCTGGCTGGGTGAGCTGCAAGAGCTGCAATGCCTGGACAGGGAGCTGCATTCCTTGCCCCGGCTGCGGTGGGCTTCACTCCTTGTGTGGACGAGGGGTGGCGTGGGCAGAGCACACAGAGATTTCAGGGACGTGGGTGGGGGGATTCATGGCCAGCACCTATCAGCTGATCCCCTTGGCCCCTCCTCTCTTGTGGCTGTGGCAAGAGGTGGGTGAGATGGCCCTGGCAGGAAGGTCTCCTTGGATTCCTGCAGATCCAGGTTCTGACTGTGGTTCTGTTCCTCTCTCTTCCAGCCCCTCAAGCCCTGAGTGAAAATGACAGCCCCTGCCAAATAAGCATATTTGTTGAGGTGTTGTTCGAGAGAAGAGCTGCAGAGCTACTTTCATCTGCTGGCTCAGAAGAACCAGTGTCTCTTTAAGACCTCCAGATCCCTTGGAGGGTGAGACCACCTGGAGACCAGAGGAGACCAGCTGCAGTTCCAGGCACAGCTGATGACTGGCACAGCTGAGCCTGTGGGAAGCTCCCATAGCTCCTGCCTTCTCCCTCCCTGTTGACAGCTCCCTCCCTCCAGCCCTCAGACCCTGCCCATCCCCTTTCTTCCCTCCCAGCCCATCCCTTTGCTTCACCTTCCAATAATAAACAGTTTGGCTTCTTCACTTTTCCTGCATCTCTGTGGAGCTGGAGCATTGCAAATCCAGAGCCCTGGGACACACAGGCCCCTCCTGCTGTTCTCTTCCATGCTGTGTTTTGTGCACAGACACAGAGGAACGAGGGCAGATCAGGCTGGAAAGGTCCCTGTGCTGAAGGTCCAGTTCCACAACACTGTGGAGTTACAGATCTTGCTGAGCACCATGGAGCCCCTGGAATTTGGAAGAGCCAAGCTGAGGATGCTCTGAACCCAGCTGTGAGGGATTCCATGGCAAGCATCCATGGAGAGCAAAGGAGCCTGGAATGCTGGAAGGTTTCAAGAATAGCTTCCTGAAAGCCCAGCAGTGCTCCATCCCTGCACAGGATCAGGAAGAGGGCAGAACCACAGACCATCTGGGCTTAACAGAGAGCTTTGGGTGTGCCTAAGAGCAAATGAAGCAGCAGCACGGTGCCCGAGACTCGGATGCACAACCGTGCCAGTGCCCGGAGTGCTGTCAGGCAGTGCTGGGATCCCGGGTGTAGTTCCGGTCCCCACAACCCAGGAATGGCAGCCCCAGCCTCAGACCCAGTCAGAAAGCCAAGCAAGTGAGACCAGAGGGAGGGCATCCTTCCAGTTTCTCTTGGGCATGGCCACAAAACAACCCCTGCTGCTTCTTCTTCCACCGGTGTTTGGGGCGTGCTGGTGGCAGAGCCAGCCAGATTGTGCTCTGCATTCCAAAGCTTGTTGAGAGCGGGCATGAAAAACGCTGTGTGCACAGCAGAGTCCTGGAAGGAGCTGGCAAGAGTGTCCTGTGGGATCAGGACTCTGGTCTCTGGCCAGGAACAGCCTGGTTTTGCTGCTGTGACCACAGGCTGGAGTGGAGGCAGGTGAAGAGGCAGCAGGCAGCTTGTGTTTGTAGAGAGCCTGGGGCTCTGAACCTCCACCTGGACACACACTTGGGGGAACACGAGCTAGAGCTGGAGTGCCTGTCCTGAAAGGACCTGGAGCCATTCAGCCTAGCCAGCTTTTCTTAAGAGTGTGTTGGTGTTCCCCAGGAAAGCTACATTTGGGGAAATGCCTTTGGAGGAAAGGGGCTTGCTTCTCAAGAAAAGCGCTTCCCAGGGAGCTCCCAGTGAGGTAGGTGCAAGTGTCCCCCTTGGACTCTCTGTAGTCCTTTCAGTCCTTGAGGCCCATTGCACTTTGCAGAGGGGCAGAGCAAGGGAGAAGGCTGTGAAGAGCAGGTTTGGCATCCACCTGGACCTGCAGAGACCAACCCAAGCACCTGCAGCAGGGTGCGTTCCCCTCTTTGGACAGAAGTGTAAGCAGAAGCATCTTTGTCCAGCCATGAGCCCCAAAGCTCTCTTTGAGAGCTGTGAATTAAAAGGCCTTTACGCACACACTTTTCACATCTTCCCTGTCTGCTGTGTTTCAACTCTTGGCAATATGCATTTGCCTCTTGGCTGGTGGGAGCTGCTGTGACCCAGTGCTGGCACAGAGCTGGGCTGTGTGGGCCATGCAGTGTGGAGAGTCTTGGCTGATCTTGGTGTGTGCCTGGCCTCAGAAAAGGCTTGGAAGGTTTGCCTCCCAAGGCATCCTGCTTATTGGCTCTCCCTGTGCATCTTGGAGAGAACAAGGTGGGCATTTTTGGCAGCTGGGCATCAGTAGGCCTTAAAATGGGGGCGAGTTGTGGAGCGAGCCCAGCTGTGATACCCTGAGAGGAGCCCAATGCTCCTTGCTCCTCTCTGCTGACACGCGAGCATGTGTCTGGTTTTAGGATGACCCTGGCTGTGTGAAGGGTGCTATATCAACATGAGACAGCCGGTCCCGTCCCACTGGGTCCCAGCAATGCCTCACAGCAGTCCTGCATCCACATCAAGATGCTGGCCAAGAGAGGTCCTGGAAGCTGAGGCAGCTGATTTTAAGCTTGTGCAGGTGCTTACAGGTGAAGGCCAATGGTGTTCCCTCAGGATATAGCAGTCCTGAGGGGTCTCCTTCATTCAAAGAAATCAGCAGACAAATGCATTGTCTGCCAAAAGCCCTTATATTGACCTGGCGGGAGGGCAGGAGTCTGCACCCCACTAAAATGTTTCTCCAGCATGTATAAATTTCAGTGGGTTGATGTAGGAATTGTATCAAAAATACCATCCATCTTTACACTGCTGAGGTGATTCTATAGACAGGCAGTTAGGAATACATTGAGTCAGATTCCTATACGTGAAGCTAATGTCCAGGGACTGGCCAGGAGCAGTCTCGATGCCCTAAAGCAGCACAAAGTCTTCCTCATGGCTTCCCTGCACTGGGCCGATTCCCTACTTGCCCTTAGTTCTTCTGGCAGACCATGTCTAAAGCTTTTTGTCAAGTCACTCTCATGTCAAGTTAGGCCCCCCAGGTTTTTCTTATGCTAACTGGTGCAAGTACATACGTCTGTCTGTGCTAAGTACTTGTTTATTAATGTGAATTGCTTGTACTTAACTTAAGTCAAACAAAGGCCTTGCTTCATTGCCAAGGGTGCCTGAGGCCGCCTGCTCCTTGTGGCACCAGTTGCTTTCCTGTGGAATGTTCTACCTCCCCTGAGAGTAAAGAGGGACCTGGAGAAAGAGCTTGCCAGGCTGCTCTCCATCCTTTCCCAGCAGTCCTGGCTGAGTGGAGCAGTCCGAGCTGAGCGCAAATGTGCCAGTGGAACAGCTGTGCACAGAAAGGCTCGGTGGGAAGGGGGATCCAGGAACCATAGGCCTGGCAGCCTGAGCTTGCCACCGGGGAAGGCCTTGGAGCAGATCCTCCTGAGTGCCATCCCACGGCACGTGCAGGGAACCAGGGGGTCTGCTGCAGGGTGGGAAAGCTCTGCGGAGGGACAGGGACAGCTGGGGGTCCTGGCAGTGTGTGGAGGGCTTCTGTGCAGGAGTTGAGGGGGTTGGTGTTGGTGGGGTGTTAGAGAAGATGTTGTCTGGAAGGTGAGAGGTCTAGGCTGGAATTTGAGTCAGTTTGAAGGCAGCATCTGTGGTTTGGCACAGGTGGTTTGGTTATGGAGGGCAGAAAGAGTATCTGTGACTTTCCCCCTTCATGGGCCTGATTCTCCTGCAGGGAACAAGAGGGGAGAACTGTACTTTACTGGCCACTTAGATATCTGTACCACAGGGAGGATTAGCCCTTTTGCCATGTACTTTTTTGTTTGGGCTACTTTTGTAACACTGAGTGGACTTTCATTTCTGAGAGCTTTTATTCCTTTAGAGAATGAGGATATTATCGTCCTTTCAGAGGAAACTGTTTGCAAACCAAAGAATGGCCCCTTTTTTTGCCTCTGTGTAGTGTTATGTTCTGTAAAGTGACTCTCAGTGGATGATGTTAAGGCAAATGAGTTGCTGCTTTGAGATGGGAAGCAGAATTCCAACTCTTCACCTTCTCAGGCCATCCCAGTGAATTTGGGAAGTTTGCAACTTTTGGGAACTACTTGAGTTGAACAATGGGAAGTAAAGCTTTCCTGAATTGAGGGTTCTTAAATGCCAGATTCTTCTGTGCCTTCACCGCTAAGGTGTTTTTGTGCTGAAGGAATTTAATGAGAAAATAATTTCAGCATGGAGTGAGAGCTTCTGACAGAGACCAAGTGCTGCCAGCAGCTGCTCCAGGTGCTCCTGCCAACAGCCCCTGCAGGAAGGAGTACAGTCCCCAGTGCATGAGGGCTTTGGCTCCCTCTGGCACAGAAGCCCCCGGAGACAATGGTCTCTGGGGCAGGAGATGGGCACCAGTGCTGCCAGGGCTTGGGGGGTGGATGGTCTGTTTGGGCGGGGACTCTGCCACACCACTGACAGCATGCTGCACATGATGTCAGTGCTCCCCGGGCCCCAAGGGTCAGAGCAGCATTCGTGCCCTGGCCCACACGTTCCTTGTCCGTGTCACAGCCGCGGGTTCAGGATGGCCACCAGCTGGGACGTGTCTCAAGGAGGCCGTGCCAGCTTCTGTGGAAGGCCCCGTGCCCTTCCCAGCGTGGCTGCGTCAGCAGCCCTGGGCGCTCCTTCTGCTGCCCTGAGCCCACAGAGCAGGGCAGCGTTTGCTGATGGTTTGAGCCATTCCTAAAGACCCTGTCAGGCTGTCTGAGACACTTGGGGCCAGGGATTCCTTCCAGCCTGGGCCACTTTGGGTGGGCTTGGGCAGCCCCAGGGCAGGGGGCAGTGCGTGCAGGGGCCCTTTGTGACACGGTGCAGCATGGTCACTGTGGCATAGAACGGGTGTCCAAGGGCCCTTTGTGACACGTGGTGACATAGGAGCTGGTGGTGACAAGACCATGCCACAGTGCTCGGAGCACGCGACGGAACAGGACGGGACAGAGTGGTGCTGTGAGGAGCCCCCGCACAGTGCACTCGTTCGTGTCTGACCCGGAGCCTTTCCGAGGCGTTATTCCTGCAGCTGACCTCGAGACCAGACCACAGGACTTGGTGACCCGTGGCCTTCCCGAGGCTTCTCTTCTGCAGGTGCCCTCGAGGGCAGACCGTGGCACTTGGTGCCCCAGAGGCATCTCCCATCCTTGCCATCGGTTCCCTCAAGGCGAGACTTCAATCCTTGACAAGAGTCTCCTGTCCTTGTGGCAGGAGCCCTCAAGACCAGAGTGCAGGACTTGCTGTCCTGCAGCCTTCCTGAGGCTTCTCTCTTGAAGGTGCCTTCCAGGCACAACTGCAGGACTTGCTGACTCGGAGCTTTTCCGAGGCATCTCTCCTTCAAGTAGCCACAAATCCAGTCACTGCCATGGAGCAGAGACCCCCAAGAGTGCCCAAGCTGGCCTGGGTGGAGGAGGAGGAAGAAGGCCCTGGACCTGCCCCAGCACAGGAGACTGAAGAGGTGGTGCCATTTGAGCTGCCAGAGGAGGGTGAGTGGCAGAGCTGGTCCACAGGGTTGGTACCTGCAGCCAGCTTGACACCATTGCATCCCATCCCATTGCATTCCATCCCATCCAAACCCATCCCATCCCATCTCCTGGGGATGTTCCTATGGACAGAATGGAACAGGGATGGAGAAGATATGGAGCAGAGACCCCCAAGAGTGCCCAAGCTGGCCTGGGTGGAGGAGGAGGAAGAAGGCCCTGGACCTGCCCCAGCACAGGAGACTGAAGAGGTGGTGCCGTTCAAGCCACTGCAGGAGGGTGAGTGGCAGAGCTGGTCCACAGGGTTGGTACCTGCAGCCAGCTTGACACCATTGCATCCCATCCCATTGCATCCCATCCCATCCCAACCCATCCCATCCCATCTCCTGGGGATGTTCCCATGGACAGAATGGAACAGGGATGGAGAAGATATGGAGCAGAGACCCCCAAGAGTGCCCAAGCTGGCCTGGGGGGAAGAAGAGAAAGAAGGCCCTGGACCTGCCCCAGCAGAGGAGACTGAAGAGGTGGTGCCGTTCAAGCCACTGCAGGAGGGTGAGTGGCAGAGCTGGGCCGCAGGGTTGGTACCTGCAGCCATCTTGGTGCCATTGCATCCCATCCCATCCCATCCCCTGGGTCATGCCCATGGACAGGACGGAACAGGGGACGGGCAGACACCCTGCAGGGGCCATGCTCAATCCCCTGGGGAATCCCGGGGCTATCCCTGCCTGGGGAGCGCAGGGCTGGGCTGTGTTCTCCGGCCGCTCCCGCAGCCCCTCAGCTCTGGCTGTGCTCGCTCTTTGCCAGATGCAGCTGTGGAGCAGACACAAGAGCAGGAGCCCGCCCGTGGCCGCTTCCGCAAAACATCGCAGGTACCTGCAGCCATCCCCACCTGGGCTGGGCCTGCTGTCACCGCGCTTGGAGCATTCCGTGGAACATCCCTGGCTTCTTGCCCTTCTCCTACAGCTAGTTTGCAAATTCATCAAGAGAATTCGGGAGGAGGAGACCAGCCCCATGGGCACTGGCCTCAGAGCATACTCGCACATCTTCAAAACCAAGACCAGTGCTGCCCTGCTGGACATGCTCGTAGAGGAGGGCTTTTCCAATCCAAAGCAAGTAAGCAGCCTGTGGCCAGGGTTTGATCCTCCCAGGAATTGCTTGGCCTCCCAAGCCCCGCCCGCTGGTCACTGGAAGCCTTTGAGGCCATGGCAGTGTGGTGGGAAGGGAAGCACTTCTCTGGGGTAGTTCTGGGGACATTCCTCCCTCTGGCAGCTTTCCAAGTCTCCCCGTGCCTTCTCCAGGTGCCCGCCATGGTCAGGTACATCCACCAGTGGCTCATGGCCAATCGGTTTGCTGAGCACAGGCTGAACAGGACCCTGCTGAATCTCACCGAAGCCCAGCCCGCTGACGTAGTCATGACACTCCTGCGTGTGGCCCCATCCTGTGACAGGTATGGGGCCCAGCTGCCCAGAGGGCTCAGGGCTCCCCAGCCCATCAGCCTGTGCAGCCTGTCCCAGGTGTCTGACCAACAGAGAGTTCCAGGGCCCTCTGGCTTTTCCCTTTGCCAGCGCTGGCACGTCAGCCCCCGAGCCTGCTGCCATGCTGCCTCGCTGCCCCTCAGGGGCCTGTCCCCACAGGGCTGGGCTGCTGGCTGCTGCTGGCAAGTGGCAGTGGGCAGAGGCACTCTGCCCAGCCAGCTCAGGTCCCCACTGCTGCCCAGGCCACGGTGCTGTGTCTGAGACCCCCCTGAGACAGAGCTCTAACCCCACAGAGCTGCTTTGACCATGTGGAACAGCATCATGTGCTCGCCCAGGACTGCGGAAGCTGCGCTGCTGATACTCCTGGATGTGCTGGGGAGCTGGCCCAAGCACAGCATGTGCACCTCCGATGGGGACAAAACGGGTGTCTTTGTCCTGGCTGTGAGTTTCTGCAACTGGCCTTTGCTGGCCCCAAGGTCCCCTCTCCAGCAGTTTTCCATCCTCCTTGCCCCACTGCATCTCCATGCCTCAGACACTGGGCTGAAACCTGGCCTAGGGGCAGCTTCAGAGGCACCAGGCCCGGTGCTCCCCCTGCATCTCTCTGAGCCTCTTCCTCCCATGCTCAGGCCCTGCCACATGGAAACCTCAGCACTGAGCGCTGTTTCGGGGGGCTTTGTCCTTTGCAGGCAACTGTGGTGATTTGGAAGGTTCTCCAGGTGCCCCATATCCCACATATGGTGACACTGTATTTCCCCCGCCTATTTGTGCATCTGCTCTTCCAAGTGTTCCTCAGCACTCTGGATACACCAGAGGAGGTGGATACCTTCTGGAAGGGATGCCAGGAGAAATACGGCTTTGCCACCAGCCCCAACAGGTGCTCCATCCAAATCCTCCTGTCCCTGCCACGTCCTTGGGCAGGAGCCAGTGCTCCCAGCAAGACCTGGGCTTTGCTCTGCATGCAGGTTTGCAGTGCAGATCCTGAAGTCCCTGCTATGCCAAATGCAACATGAGGATGTGGTGGCGGCAATGGAACACAAGGGTGTCTGGGACATGCTGCTGTGTGCTGACACCCACCAGTATGCAGTGGGTCTCCTGGCGAGGTGAGACCCCCTTCTCCCTGCTGCTTATGACATTTGTGCTCTGTGCCCAGGGTGCCCCACATAGTCCCTATGGTCGTGGGCCGGAAGGCCTTGTCACTGAGGGACGGCCAAGCAGAATGCAAAAGGCTGGGAGAGGAGGCTGCCCACAAGGAGCTGCCTCCCAAATAGCCCAGGGCCCCTTGCAGGATGGTGGGGAAAGACCAGACCTCTGTGAGTCAGTCCTCGCAGAGGTTTGTCCCCATAGCCCACAGCCTCGGTTACTTTTTCTCCTGCCAGGGAGATGCCCTGTGTCTCCACCACTTTGTGTTCCCGGATCGCACCCTATGTTCTCCGGCTGCTCAGCACACAGGAGCCACGCTGGGAGCTGCCCGCTCTGGCGTTCCTGGTGGAGGTGAGCCTGATGGCCAGCGCTGCCACACTGAGCTGCCTCCCAGCTCTCTGCCCTCTGGTAGCCGCAGCCGCCTGGGACGGTGCCCGTGCCCTGTGCTGCTGCCTGGGCCCGGCCCTGTGCGGTTCCGGGCTCCTGCTGGCCGGGTCCCCTGTCACTGCCTTGTGCCTTTCAGGTCCTCAAGTGCCTGGACTTGAGTGAACGTGGTGCTAACAGACTCCTGCAAATCTTGTCAAGGCAGCTGCAGAGCGAGTGCAGGGATAGGCATCGCCTGGCACTCAGGGCCCTTCTCGAGCTCATTGACGAGCCCTCGATGGTGAGAAGGGGGCAGTGGCTGAGGCTAAGCTGGGGAATGCAGTCGCTTGGGCTTGGCTGGGCTTTGGGCGCTGGGGCAGCTGCTCCCAGCTCTCCTGCCTCCCGGGTTCAGCCCGAGTGCTTCGGAACAGGCCTTTGGCCTCTGGACCCTGTGGCAGCAGGATGGCATTTCACAAACTTGTGTTCTGCACAGACTGAAAAAATGTGGAGTCTGACTGAAAGTCTTGTGTGGCTCCTGTGGGACACAGATGGAGAGATAGTTAACATGACAGTCACGCTACTCAGCTTTATCATCTTGGACAATGACATGCTGATGCCTGGCCCCATTGCACTGCAGCTGGTTGAGGCACTCCTGCCACTCTTTGATCATGTAAGGCTCGCTGCCCCAGGCACGGCCACTGGCTGCTGCCCGGATACTTTGTGCCCTGTGCATTTGCAGGCCTGCGCCACGCTGAGCCCCGTGCAGCTGATACTGAGGTCTTTTTCTCTTCCTTTCATACAGGACGATAGCCAGGTGCAGCTACTCTCCATCCTGCTCTTCCGAACATTGCTGACTCTTCCACTGGGAAAGGGAAAAAAGGCCCTGAAGACACCCCTGTGCCAGAGCCTGCTGCCACTCTTCTTCCACTGCCATGATGAGAATCCGCGTGTGGCACAGGTGAGGACTCGTGGGCTGCTGCTGTCCCCCTGGCAGGGGTCTTGGCTGCCTCATGCCCTGGTGCCTGCTGGGCTGCAGCCTCCTCCAGGCCTTGGCCCAGGGACGCAGGTCCTGCGCCCTGGGCTGTGGGGCCATCTCCACGTCTCTGCTGCTCTCCAGGCTTCTCAGGAAACTCTGCTTTCTGTGGCCGAGTTCCTGAAGAGGAGGGATCTCGAAAGACTGGTGAAGGACAAGGAGCTGTGGAAGTTCACCGAGTGCCTGGTAAGGACAGCCTGGAAGTCCCAGCCTCAGCCTGGAGAAGGCCCTCAGTGTGTGGGGCTGGCAGCTGCGCCCCTGCCCGCGGCTGCACCCAGGGGCCACGCGGGCTCTTCTCCAGGCTCCTGTGGGCCCGAGGCGGGGGCTGATGGAGACCCGGCCCCGCAGGGCTGCGGGGCAGACCGGCACCGCGGCTCCCCGGGCAGCAGCCGGCCCTCTGCCCCCTCCGGAGCCCGGCGCCAGCGGCTGCTGGCCGCGCCTCAGGGCTGCGCGGGCAGGGGAGGCCGGGGCCGGGCGCATGGAGCGCCTGGCCCAGGGGCTGAGCCCGCGCCAAGCCTGCCCTCCTGCTGCTCTCTCCAGCTGGAAGAGGACAAGAGCCGAGCGGCCGAGCACCTGCACCGGGCCGTGCCCTACCTGCGGAATCCACAGGAGTCCCTGCGAGCGGCAGCCATCAGGTTCATAGGTGAGCCCCGAGCCCGGGCTCCCTCCCCCCCCCGCCGCAGCTCGGCCCCAGCCCCGGCTGCTGCCCCGCCAGCGCCGTCCGGGCCCTGGGCCATGGAGCCCTGCCTGGCCTCGGCGCTGCTGCCGCCCTCTTGCAGCCGTGCCCTGGGGCGGCAGCGGGCGGCAAAGGCCCGGGCTGAGCCCTTCTGGGCCAGCAGGGCGTGCGGCCACAGCGCTGGCAGCGCCGCGGGCAGGGAGCTGTGCCGCCGGCGCCGTGACAGGCTCTGTGTTCCCAGGGATGGCCGGGCAGCACCTGAGGGGGCAGCGGGAAGAGCTCCAGCTCATCTGCAACGGTGAGTGAGGGCAGCGGGCTGGCAGCGGGGGCTGGCAGGGGAGCTGCAAGTCCTGTCCTGGCTGCGGAGGGTTCTGCTCCCTGTGTGGACAAGGGGTGGCGTGGACAGAGCACACTGAGGTTTCAGAGCCGTGTGGGGCATTCGTGGCCAGCAGCTTCAGGCTGATCCCGTTGGTCCCTGCTCCCTCCTGGCCATGGCTAGAGCGAACTGGGATACCCCTGGCAGGGGACTCTCCTCAGGTCCCCGCGGATCTGGAATCTGACCATGGCTCTGTTCCTCTCTCTTTCAGCCCTTGAACACCTGACAGAGGACATCAGCAGTGTCGTGTCAGACGTGGCACTTCAAACATTGTATGTCCTCCGAGCACTACGGAGTGAGCGATATTCCATCTTCCAGAGGCTGCAAGATCAGCTCCACAGGGCATGGAGGACACGGCCTCGTCTGTCGGGGCTGGGCTGGCTGCGGTGCTGGAGCTCTGCAGAGAGCTGATCCCAGAGGCTCTGTCTGCTGGAGCCACCTGAGCCATCGGGAATTTTTTATTTCTTTGGATTGTTCTTTTCTTCTTTTTTTTTTTTTTTCTTTAGTATATGAATATAGAATGTGTTATTCTATATTCACAGACTCCCAGGAGCTTTCTTTTGCATCCCAGGGCCTGCAGGGCATAGGGGAAGATGGGGAAAAGGGTCCTTGGGCTCAGCACATGCAGTGTTGCAGGGAAAATGGCCAGAAGCCCCTTGGCCTTTGGTGGTTCTGCTGAAGCCTTTGTGCTGCCAGCAGAGTGGGTGGGCGGGGTGGAGCTGTGGGGATCCCTGTTAGACCGGTGCCTGAAAATGGCCACAAGCCCTGTGCCAGGCAGGAACCGCCGTCTGCGTCCTCCTGCCCGTGTGCTGCTGGCTGCATTGCTGAGGGCTCCCAGGTGCCTCTTGATGTGGCTCCTCTGGAGCTCCTGTGGGGCTGCGGCGCTGCTGCCGGGCAGCTTGGCCGGGCTGGGGGAGACCCTGAGGGGATGGGGCCACCAAGGGATGAGGGGCTGTGGAAGCCCTGACAGGACAAGGCAGTGGGGAAGGCATGAGGCAGATGTGGCAGGGAGTGGGTGGCTGTAACGTTGGCTCAGGGGGGGCAGTGGGCTGGAGACAAAGAGACCACTCACCCTGATGTTCATGTGGCAAACTGAGAGCATTTATTCTTAAACCCTTCCTTAGAAAGGGCCTTTGAAAAACCCAGTCTGGGAAATTTCATTGGTCTGATCTCTACACCCTTTCAGGTTCTGGCCAGTGAAATGCTGCAGCCTTGGGAGATGTGACTGGGCAAGGCCCCTGTCAGTCACACCAGGGCTGGTGCATTCACACAGTGCTAGCCAGCCTGCGCTGGGACACACGGCAACAGAGTGCAAGGCACAGCTCTGGGTGCCGCCCATGAACCTCAGCTCTGGGAGCACTGTCTGCCCCAAGCTCCAGGGGCTGCAGTGGGAGCCCGGCTGGGCTCTGCCCTGGGGCCATCCTGCAGGGACAGCTGGAAACAGGAAGCATTCCCTTGCCACAAACAGCCAAGCCAGGGCTGCAGGACAGCTGCTCCAGCCTGGACTGCACTGTTGTGTGCTGTGCTCTGGGACTGGGGCTCCCTGCACACAGCACGGGACTGGTGGGCCAGAGGAGACAGAGAAGCTTCAGCTTCAGCCTAATTGAGGTGGGTGCGTGGGCTGAGAAGGGTGGGGAGGCTCAAGGGGATTCATGGAGCTCATCCTGCTGCAAGGACAAGGAAAAGGGAGTGGGAGCTCAGCAGTGAAGGGAGCTGAGGGCTGGAGAGTGGGTCTGAATGACACTAAAATCCCATGGGACCTCTGAGACATTGCTGCTCCTCAGCCAGTGACAGGATGAGTCCCTGAGCCTGGGGCTCGGCCTTCCTCGTGGTGAGGGGCATCAAGGAAGGCAACAGTGTGATACAGACTGCAATGGGCTGGGAACTCACTGCAGGAAAAGAGGGAGCAGTTGGGAAGTAAAAGCCAGGTTGGGTGGGGGAACTGTTCAGAGAAGGGCTGAGCTACAGCTTGAGCAAGCTGAAAAATCTCACTTGGGGTCATCCCAGACTGATTTCATTTCAGAAGTTATTGAACAAGTTTATTTTTTGGGTGGTGTCATGTTTTCCCTTGGAGGTGCACACTCTGCAAACTTGAGCTGTGTTGCCAAAATGCTCAAGCACGTCTGTGCTGCAGGTCCCACCATTTCTTCTTTGGCTGATTCCAGCCCAGTGCTGAGCTCCAGCAGAGCCCTGGCAGAGCCCAGAGCAGCCTCAGCACCCACAGAGCCCAGGTGCAAGGAGAGAAAGCAGAAGCCACCCGTCAGCTGAGGGCTCCTGTCCCCTTGTCCCAGCCGCTCGCGGTGCCCAGGCCATGCTGGCTGTGCCCAGAGCTGTGCCCAGAGCTGCCCATCACTGCTGCCTTTGGGAGCAGAGCAGGAGGGCAGGACATGTGCCCAGCCTGCAGCCGGCCAGGGCACATCCACCTCCTCAGCAGCTGCCCAGAGCAGGATGCTCCTGTGCTCGCTGACATCTCCCAAAAGCTCTGATCCCACCATGCCAAGCAGACAGGGACCCACCTCACACCATCCAGGGCTGGAAGAAAAGCTGGTCCCAAACAATGTCCTCAGCCTTCTCCAAGGGCACGGCCCATCCACGCCGCAGCTGGTCCCAAGCACTTCCCAATCCAGACTGGAGCCCACCTAAAATGCTTCCTCTAGAAAAACAAACAGCAAATTACTGAAAATACATTACAGACACAAAGGAGCAACAAGAAAAAAGGTCAAAAATCTTATCTCTGTCAGGGGCTTGAGGAAAGCCCAACTGCTGCATGCTAGGGAAAAACACACCCACGGGTGAGGGAAGCCCAGGCTTTCTTCCTTCCCCCCTGCACTGCCCCCCAAAATAACAGTGATCCCAAAGCAAACAAGAGGAGAGGAGCAGCCCAAGCCCTTCCTTGCCTGCACAGTAAAGCAGGCCCTGCACAGGTTCTGGAGTCCCACCTGTGCTCCCGCCATGGGGGTTTGTTTGTGTTGTGTAGCAGGCACAGGCCCTGCAAACCTTGTGCCTTGGCGTTCAGAGACCTAGGACAGGCAAAATGCTGAGTCTGGATGACCAGACAATAGGAGCCCCTCTCTCCCGCTCTTGGACCCTTGCTTATCTCTCTGTAAGGCTATAGGTCACTTTCCTTTAACCCTTACCATTGGACAATTCTCGATCCCCTCTTGCCCTACATAAACCCCTGTTTCTGCACAGCTCACCAGAGCTGCTGTCCCTGAGACCCTTCGAGACACTCCGTGGAAGAGCTATAAAGAAGACCAATAAGGACATCTACTCGGAACCTCATACAGTGCTCTCCTCTCTTTCCTGGTCTTCCAAATGCCTGCTGCATGCCCCAGCTGAGAATCACTAAAGCTGAGTATCACTAAAGCCTTGCTAAGGTGCAGGCTGGAGGCACTGCTACAGTTTGGGATGATTAGCCCCCCTCAGAGTCGTGCTATCCGGCTTTGATGCAGCTCCTGGGTACACCCCGTAGCCCAGCCAGCAGCATTAGTGTTGGGCTGGCCGCCCCAGCCCCAGCCCCAGCCCGGGGCACGGTGGGTGCTGGGGCCTGTTAGCAGGGCCAGGAGCCCACTCCCATTTCATACCCACCCCAGCCCATGCCCCCAGCCCTGCCAAAAGCAGCTGGGCAGCCGACTGAAGGATCAGCTGCATCTGCCCTAGAAAAGGGGAGAACCTTTGTTTCCCAGCCAGGCTGTGCAATGCCCAAATCTGGGAGCATCCCCCTGCGTGTGGACTCATCTGCAGATTCCCTGTGGAGCCTGGCTTTGAAGAAGGTGCCAGAATCAAAGTCTATCATCTTCAGCTTGCCAGTGGCCAGGTCCCGGAAGAGGTTGTCATCCTTGATGTGCTCCTCGCTGGCTCCAGCAGCAGCAGCCCCACCTGGCACAGCTTCTCCAGGGGCTCCTTCTCCTTCCCTGGGGTGAGACCAGGCTGTCAGGGAACCAGAACAAACCAAACCAGCTCAGATGGTGGCCACCAGTGCTGGGCAGAGTAGCTCAGATCCAGCACAAGGTCTGCGTGCTCCCATCTGATGAGCCCTGGGCAGTGACACAGGCAGGACAAAAAAGTCTGGACTCCTTTGCCTCTGATTGCCAAAGCATGTGTGGAGCTGTAACTTACCAGGGCCCTGCATCACAGTGTGCCCGTGGCTCTCTCCCTTCTTCCAGGGCAGATGAATATCCTGCATCCAAGGATCACACAAGAGCTGTTCTAATGAAGGCCTTTCCATGTCCAGCATGGATAAACACCGCCTGATCAGGTCTTGGCACTCTGGGCAGAGAAGCCAGAAACTGCTGGTCAGTTGGAGAAGGCTCCTGTTGGCTTTGCCCCACTATTCCCATGCCCAGGCCGTGCTGGATGTGCTCAGAGCTGGGCCTAAACTTTCCCATCAATTGCCTGTTTTGGAGGAGAGCAGGAGAGCAGGACATGTGCCACCTCCTCAGCAGCTGCCAGAGCGGGATGCTGACGAGCCCACTGCTGTCTCCAAACACTGGTATTCCCCCCATGCCCAGAGAAGAGGATCCACCTTAAGAGAGCCCTTGTGGCAGCGAGAGCTGCTGGTCCCAGCTGATGGTCTGGCCCCTCCTGAAAGGGTGCTCCCTGCAGACCATCTGGTGCAGTAGGATGCCCAGGGACCAGATGGTAGCTGGCTTGCCGTAGTACCAGCCAAAGTGGGTCCATTCCGGGGGGCTGTATGAGCGTGTTCCTATGGAATATAGACGGAGCTCAGCAGGGGGATGCTGCTGCTCCCAGAGCCTCGCCCCACCATCCCTGGGTGTGCAGGGGCTGCCCCAGTGGCACAGGGGATGGCCTGCTGCCCTCTCACCAGCACCTGGGACTTGTGTACAGACTTGGGGTTGGAAAAGAAGTCACTGGCATTGGAAGAGGGCAGTGGAAGCCCCGGCAAGGCCTGACCATGACAACGATAAACCCACTCAGAGCTGGGGAAAACCATGCCCTCATTCTCCCTGCCTGCATTGCCCCAAAAAGCATTATGAACCCAAAGCCAACCAGGTGAGTGGAGCAGTTCAAACCCTTTCTCACCTGCATACCAAACCGGCTGGGGCACAGGTTCTGGTGTCCCGTCCCCCCCCCCCGCTACCCCCACCCACGGGTGTTTTTGTCGGGCTGGCTGCCCCAGCCCCAGCCCCCGTCCTGGGCAGAGTGGTGGGCAAAGGCTGCCAGCAGGGCTGGAAGCTGCCTCCCCACCCAGCCCTGCTCAAAAGCAACTTGGCTGAAGACTCAGTGCCATGAAAAGCAGGAAAAGGGAGAATCCCTGCTGCCACACCCAGCTTGGGCTGTGAGATGTTGGGCCATGAAATGCTGGGACTGGGAGCACACCCCTGTGTGGGCTCACCTTCAAAGTGAGGATAGGCTGTGTCTTGCAGGTAGGTGCCACAGCCAAAGTCGATCAATTTGGCCTGCCCGGTGGCCAGGTCAGCCAGGATCTTCCCTGGTTTGATGTCCCTGTGCAGGACCCCACAGCTGGTGCAGTGCCGCACGGCCTCCAGCACCTGGCGGAACAGCTCCCGCGCCACCTCCTCGGACAGGAAGCCCCGTGCCCGAATGAAATGCTGCAGGTCCTGAGACTGCTGCGGGCAATCCAGCACCATCAAGATGTCCTTGGGGAGCTCAAGCCACTCCAGCAGCTGGACCACACCGGGGAAGCCAGTGGACACCTTGGCCAGCAGTACGATCTCCAGGGGTGCGCTGGTGCCGTCGGGCTGCGGGGAGGAGCACGATGCCGTCAGTGGGGCTGATGCCGTGCCGGGGGTCGGGAAGCCCTCAGCCAGCCCGGGATGCTCTGTGCCCTGCGCTGGCCCCACGCACGCTCTCCCTCGAGGCGTCCCAAAGGCTCCCACCCTGCCGGGCCTCGGCTCATCCCCGCCCGGCACGGCCCGGCTTCTCCCGCTGGCCCCACTCACTCACCAGCTCGCCCCAGTGCCGGACGCGCTTCCGTGGTACCCTTTTGATGGCCACCTGCAAGCCAAGGGCAGCAGCGGGCCCAGCTCGCCGCCCGCCCTGCCCAGCCCCATCCTCCCCCTCCTCTGCCCTCTTCCTGCGCCCGCCGCCGGCCCCGCCGCTCACCGGGGCGCCGCCCGAGAGCCGCGTGGCCGCGAAGACGCTGCCGAAGCCGCCGCGCCCCAGCAGCGAGCCCAGCCGGTGCTGCTCCTTCAGGCCCCGCTGCGCCTTCCCTGCGGGCGGGACGTGGCTGTCAGCGCTCGGCCCGGGGCCAGCACCGGCCCCCGAGCGCCCCTCAAGCG
This sequence comes from Motacilla alba alba, assembly GCF_015832195.1. Taxonomy (NCBI): domain Eukaryota; kingdom Metazoa; phylum Chordata; class Aves; order Passeriformes; family Motacillidae; genus Motacilla; species Motacilla alba. The sequence continues at coordinate 4,773,881 of NW_024037374.1, forward strand.
CCCCGGGCCGGCCATCGCCAGGCCTTCGCTCCCTGACACGGGACAGCGGCAGCTCGGGGCCGGCGGCCGCGCTGCCGAGCGGCGGAGCTCGGGCCGGGCGAGCCGCAGCGGAGGCGGCGGCAGCGGCCGCGCCGCCTGTGTCCTCCGCGGGCCCCGCGAGGAGCCGGGGCCGGGGCCGGGGCCGGGCTCGGGCCGGGCGGAGCCAAAGGGCGGCGATGCCGCCCCAGCCCCAGGCGCTGATGCCCGCCCAGCAGCGCCGCCGCCAGCACGGCCAGAGCCGGCCGGAGGCGAGAGCGCGGCGGGACGGCCGGGGCCGGGGACGGCCGGGGGCATGGCCCGGCCGGGCATGGGGAGAGAGAGAGTGGGAGAAGAGGGGACACCGGGAAAGGGAGACCGGCAGAGGGTGCGGGACTGCGGGAGAGGGAGAGGAGAAGCGAGAGGGAGTCGATAAAATCACTGGTTTTACTGCTGCTGCTGCCGCTGCTTCTGCTGCCGCTGTGAGATACAAAGCTGTGTTTCGTGTCAGGTACACACAGGCAGCATGTGTGCTTGTGATTGTGATATGTATGGAAACTGATCATGGGACAATTAAAGGATGAATTCCAAAACAATAACTGAGGGAGTAAAGCATGGAAGAAGGCATTTAAACTTATCCTTTGTTTGCAATTAACTTTTATAGCATCTGAATTAAAGCTTTAAGGATGTTGCTGCTGGACAGGAACTTTTTGCACGTAGCCAAGCATTTAACAGCTTTGCAATAATAACCTTTTGAAGTATAATTTTAGAATATTACTTGTAGTAAGGAGCTTTGAAATATAAGTTTAGAATATATGTAAAGGAAACATGCTTATCTCAACACCTTAACAAAACAGTAAAAAGAAGCTTGAGAAAGGAAGATGAACATCAACCCAAGGATGGATAGCTTCGACCAAGGGAAGCTGGACATCACTGCTATGAGATTTATAGTCTTCGCAATTAAAAGGTGGGCCCACATCTGGAGTCTGGACCGCACCATCTGGAAGACCTCTTTCTTCTTTCGGAAGTCGGACCCCACCATCTGGGATACTCCTTTCTGGGGTACATCCTGAGAAAACTAACTCACAATAGTGTATAGAATTGTGACGTAAAAATTTGGAATAGAACTGCTGAAAAAAGCTTATGTGCACCCCTATAAATATCTGTACATCCCAACCATCGGTGTGCAGCTGGAGGGAAAACTTCCCCCACTCTACCCAGCGCTGTTTTGATCATACTTTACCACATTAATTAATAATTGATGGCTGCTTAAATATTGGCCTAGACAAGCTTCTTATTTATAACACTGTGAGTCTAGTATTATAACACATTCTATATTCATAGACTAAAGAAAAAAAAACAAAAGAAGAAAAGAACAATCTAAAGAAATAAAAAATTCCCGATGGCTCAGGTGGCCCCAGCAGACAGAGCCTCTGGGATCAGCTCTCTGCAGAGCTCCAGCACCGCAGCCAGCCCAGCCCCGACAGACGAGGCCGTGTCCTCCATGCCCTGTGGAGCTGATCTTGCAGCCTCTGGAAGATGGAATATCGCTCACTCCGTAGTGCTCGGAGGACATACAATGTTTGAAGTGCCACGTCTGACACGACACTGCTGATGTCCTCTGTCAGGTGTTCAAGGGCTGAAAGAGAGAGGAACAGAGCCATGGTCAGATTCCAGATCCGCGGGGACCTGAGGAGAGTCCCCTGCCAGGGGTATCCAGTTCGCTCTAGCCATGGCCAGGAGGGAGCAGGGACCAACGGGATCAGCCTGAAGCTGCTGGCCACGAATGCCCCACACGGCTCTGAAACCTCAGTGTGCTCTGTCCACGCCACCCCTTGTCCACACAGGGAGCAGAACCCTCCGCAGCCAGGACAGGACTTGCAGCTCCCCTGCCAGCCCCCGCTGCCAGCCCGCTGCCCTCACTCACCGTTGCAGATGAGCTGGAGCTCTTCCCGCTGCCCCCTCAGGTGCTGCCCGGCCATCCCTGGGAACACAGAGCCTGTCACGGCGCCGGCGGCACAGCTCCCTGCCCGCGGCGCTGCCAGCGCTGTGGCCGCACGCCCTGCTGGCCCAGAAGGGCTCAGCCCGGGCCTTTGCCGCCCGCTCCTGCCCCAGGGCACGGCTGCAAGAGGGCGGCAGCAGCGCCCAGCCCAGGCGGGGCTCCATGGCCCAGGGCCCGGACGGCGCTGGCGGGGCAGCAGCCGGGGCTGGGGCCGAGCTGCGGCAGGGTGGGGAGGGAGCCCGGGCTCGTGGCTCACCCATGAACCTGATGGCCGCCGCTCGCAGGGACTCCTGTGGGTTCCGCAGGTAGGGCACGGCCCGGCGCAGGTGCTCGGCCGCTCGGCTCCTGTCCTCTTCCAGCTGGAGAGAGCAGCAGGAGGGCAGGCTTGGCGCGGGCTCAGCCCCTGGGCCAGGCGCTCCATGCGCCCAGCCCCGGCCTCCCCTGCCCGCAGGGCCCTGAGGCGCGGCCAGCAGCCGCTGGCGCCGGGCTCCGGAGGGGGCAGAGGGCCGGCTGCTGCCCGGGGAGCCGCGGTGCCGGTCTGCCCCGCAGCCCTGCGGGGCCGGGTCTCCATCAGCCCCCGCCTCGGGCCCACAGGAGCCTGGAGAAGAGCCCGCGTGGCCCCTGGGTGCAGCCGCGGGCAGGGGCGCAGCTGCCAGCCCCACACACTGAGGGCCTTCTCCAGGCTGAGGCTGGGACTTCCAGGCTGTCCTTACCAGGCACTCGGTGAACTTCCACAGCTCCTTGTTCTTCACCAGTCTTTCGAGATCCCTCCTCTTCAGGAACTCGGCCACAGAAAGCAGAGTTTCCTGAGAAGCCTGGAGAGCAGCAGAGACGTGGAGATGGCCCCACAGCCCAGGGCGCAGGACCTGCGTCCCTGGGCCAAGGCCTGGAGGAGGCTGCAGCCCAGCAGGCACCAGGGCATGAGGCAGCCAAGACCCCTGCCAGGGGGACAGCAGCAGCCCATGAGTCCTCACCTGTGCCACACGCGGATTCTCATCATGGCAGTGGAAGAAGAGTGGCAGCAGGCTCTGGCACAGGGGTGTCTTCAGGGCCTTTTCCTTTTCCAGTGGAAGAGTCACTAATGTTTGGAAGAGCAGTATGGAGAGCAGCTGCACCTGGCTATTGTCCTGTATGAAAGGAAGAGAAAAAGACCTCAGTATCAGCTGCAGGGGCTCAGCATGGCGCAGGCCTGCAATGCACAGGGCACAAAGTATCCGGGCAGCAGCCAGTGGCCGTGCCTGGGGCAGCGAGCCTTACATGATCAAAGAGTGGCAGGAGTGCCTCAACCAGCTGCAGTGCAATGGGGCCAGGCATCAGCATGTCATTGTCCAAGATGATAAAGCTGAGTAGCATGACTGTCATGCTAACTATCTCTCCATCTGTGTCCCACAGGAGCCGCACAAGACTTTCAGTCAGACTCCACATTTTTTCAGTCTGTGCAGAACACAAGTTTGTGAAATGCCATCCTGCTGCCACAGGGTCCAGAGGCCAAAGGCCTGTTCCGAAGCACTCGGGCTGAACCCGGGAGGCAGGAGAGCTGGGAGCAGCTGCCCCAGCGCCCAAAGCCCAGCCAAGCCCAAGCGACTGCATTCCCCAGCTTAGCCTCAGCCACTGCCCCCTTCTCACCATCGAGGGCTCGTCAATGAGCTCGAGAAGGGCCCTGAGTGCCAGGCGATGCCTATCCCTGCACTCGCTCTGCAGCTGCCTTGACAAGATTTGCAGGAGTCTGTTAGCACCACGTTCACTCAAGTCCAGGCACTTGAGGACCTGAAAGGCACAAGGCAGTGACAGGGGACCCGGCCAGCAGGAGCCCGGAACCGCACAGGGCCGGGCCCAGGCAGCAGCACAGGGCACGGGCACCGTCCCAGGCAGCTGCGGCTACCAGAGGGCAGAGAGCTGGGAGGCAGCTCAGTGAGGCAGCGCTGGCCATCAGGCTCACCTCCACAAGGAACGCCAGGGCGGGCAGCTCCCAGCGTGGCTCCTGTGTGCTGAGCAGCTGGAGAACGTAGGGTGCGATCCGGGAACACAAGGGGATGGAGACACAGGACATCTCCCTGGCAGGAGAAAAAGTAACCGAGGCTGTGGGCCAGGGGGACAAACCTCTGCGAGGACTGACTCACAGAGGTCTGGTCTTTCCCCACCATCCTGCAAGGGGCCCTGGGCTATTTGGGATGCAGCTCCTTGTGGGCACCCTCCTCTCCCAGCCTTTTCCAGCCTGCTTGGTCGTCCCTCAGTGACAAGGCCCTCTGGCCCACGACCATAGGGACTATGTGGGGCACCCTGGGCACAGAGCACAAATGTCATAAGCAGCAGGGAGAAGGGGGTCTCACCTGGCCAGCAGACCCACGGCATAGTGGTGGGTGTCAGCACACAGCAGCGTGTCCCAGCCACACTTGCGTTCCATTGCCACCACGACATCCTCATGTTGCATTTGGCATAGCAGGGACTTCAGGATCTGCACTGCAAACCTGCATGCAGAGCAAAGCCCAGGTCTTGCTGGGAGCACTGGCTCCTGCCCAGGGACGTTGCAGGGACAGGAGGATTTGGATGGAGCACCTGTTGGGACTGGTGGCAAATCCGTATTGCTCTTGGCATCCCTTCCAGAAGGTATCCACCTCCTCTGGTGTATCCAGAGTGCTGAAGAACACTTGGAAGAGCAGATGCACAAATAGGCGAGGGAAATACACCGTCACCATATGCGGGACACAGGGCACCTGGAGGATGTTCCACATCACCACAGTTGCCTGCAAAGGACAAAGCCCCCCGAAACAGCGCTCAGTGCTGAGGTTTCCATGTGGCAGGGCCTGAGCATGGGAGGAAGAGGCCCAGAGAGTACAGGGGGAGCGCCAGGCCTTGTGCCCTTGAAGCTGCCCCTAGGCCAGGTTTCAGCGCAGTGCCTGAGGCATGGAGATGCAGTGGGGCAAGGAGGATGGAAAACTGCTGGAGAGGGGACCTTGGGGCCAGCAAAGGCCAGTTGCAGAAACTCACAGCCAGGACAAAGACACCCGTTTTGACCCCATCGGAGGTGCACATGCTGTGCTTGGGCCAGCTCCCCAGCACATCCAGGAGTATCAACAGCGCAGCTTCCGCAGTCCTGGGCGAGCACATGATGCTGTTCCACATGGTCAAAGCAGCTCTGTGGGGTTAGAGCTCTGTCTCAGGGGGGTCTCAGACACAGCACCGTGGCCTGGGCAGCAGTGGGGACCTGAGCTGGCTGGGCAGAGTGCCTCTGCCCACTGCCACTTGCCAGCAGCACCCAGGCAGCCCAGCCCTGTGGGGAGAGGCCCCTGAGGGGCAGCGAGGCAGCATGGCAGCAGGCTCGGGGGCTGACGTGCCAGCGCTGGCAAGGGGAGCAGCCAGAGGGCCCTGGAACTCTCTGTTGGTCAGACACCTGGGACAGGCTGCACAGGCTGATGGGCTGGGGAGCCCTGAGCCCTCTGGGCAGCTGGGCCCCATACCTGTCACAGGATGGGGCCACACGCAGGAGTGTCATGACTACGTCAGCGGGCTGGGCTTCGGTGAGATTCAGCAGGGTCCTGTTCAGCCTGTGCTCAGCAAACCGATTGGCCGTGAGCCACTGGTGGATGTACCTGACCATGGCGGGCACCTGGAGAAGGCACGGGGAGACTTGGAAAGCTGCCAGAGGGAGGAATGTCCCCAGAACTACCCCAGAGAAGTGCTTCCCTTCCCACCACACTGCCATGGCCTCAAAGGCTTCCAGTGACCAGCGGGCGGGGCTTGGGAGGCCAAGCAATTCCTGGGAGGATCAAACCCTGGCCACAGGCTGCTTACTTGCTTTGGATTAGAAAAGCCCTCCTCTACGAGCATGTCCAGCAGGGCAGCACTGGTCTTGGTTTTGAAGATGTGCGAGTATGCTCTGAGGCAGTGCCCATGGGGCTGGTCTCCTCCTCCCGAATTCTCTTGATGAATTTGCAAACTAGCTGTAGGAGAAGGGCAAGAAGCCAGGGATGTTCCACGGAATGCTCCAAGCGCGGTGACAGCAGGCCCAGCCCAGGTGGGGATGCCTGCAGGTACCTGCGATGTTCTGCGGAAGAGGCCACGGGCGGGCTCCTGCTCTTGTGTCTGCTCCACAGCTGCATCTGGCAAAGAGCGAGCACAGCCAGAGCTGAGGGGCTGCGGGAGCGGCCGGAGAACACAGCCCAGCCCTGCGCTCCCCAGGCAGGGATAGCCCCGGGATTCCCCAGGGGATTGAGCATGGCCCCTGCAGGGTGTCTGCCCGTCCCCTGTTCCGTCCTGTCCATGGGCATGACCCAGGGGATGGGATGGGATGGGATGGGATGGGATGGGATGGGATGGGATGGGATGGGATGGGATGCGATGCGATGCGATGGGATGCAATGCGATGGGATGCAATGCGATGGGATGCAATGCGATGGGATGCAATGCGATGCGATGCAGTGGTGTCAAGCTGGCTGCAGGTACCAACCCTGTGGCCCAGCTCTGCCACTCACCCTCCTGCAGTGGCTTGAACGGCACCACCTCTTCAGTCTCCTGTGCTGAGGCAGGTCCAGGGCCTTCTTTCTCTTCTTCCCCCCAGGCCAGCTTGGGCACTCTTGGGGGTCTCTGCTCCATATCTTCTCCATCTCTGTTCCATTCTGTCCATAGGAACATCCCCAGGAGATGGGATGGGATGGGATGGGATGGGATGGGATGGGATAGGATAGGATAGGATAGGATAGGATAGGATAGGATAGGATAGGATAGGATAGGATAGGATAGGATAGGATAGGATAGGATAGGATAGGATAGGATAGGATAGGA
>NW_024037374.1:5137230-5161373 GCF_015832195.1 Motacilla alba alba
TTTGGCCATGGGCACCTGGACAGGAAGAAGAGTTCTTTTCTCTAGGATGGAAAGCACAGAACCCCAGTGTTTCAAAGGCACATGAGAGACAGCTCTTTGGAAACCAAGGCCTGCCAGACTTGCCAGTCATGACAGCTTTTGTCTGGGAGAAATCCTTGGATAAAGGGAATTCTGGAGGTGGATTCCCATCTTCAGCCATGGACACCTGAAGCTGAAAGATGTTTTTTCCCCATAAGAAAGAAAAGCACGTGGTCCCAGTGTTTGAAAAGACAGATGAGAGGTGGGCCCTGGGTGGCCAAATGTCCTGGGTTAAGTGTGTATTCTATTTGCCATCTGTTCCAGGTGGGGCAGTTATCTTCTGTTAATTGGGCAGTTTTCTTTATCTCTCCCACTACCAATCCTCCCTCCAGGGAGAAATCTTCTGTTAATGGGCCATTGAGTGTCACTGCATGACTGATCAAAATTACATCATCCCATTGTGAGATCCTCTGCCCAGAGAGAGGAGCCAAGCATTCCTACCTGGATATAATCAGAGATTTTGGGGCACCAGAGCTACCTTTTCCTGCTGGGTTCCCAGAGGAAGACCAGGCCTAGCTACATCACCACTGGATCTTCAGAGGAAGACTCCACCTTCTACAGGATCACTGTTCCAACAGAACCACACCTGTCTCTGCAGGGGGGCTGCACTCACCATTTAATGGGACTGCTACCAACACCCTGACCAACAGGCTGTCAGGTTGTATTCTGACTCTGTCAGTGCTTTTGGTTTGTTTGTACTATTGATTTGTATTTTTTCGTTTTCCTAGTAAAGAACTGTTACTCCTATTCCCATATTTTTGCCTGAGATCCTTTTAATTTCAAAATTATAATAATTCAGAGGGAGGGGGTTTCCATTTTCCATTTCAGAGGAGGTTCCTGAAATCCCCAACCAAAGATACCTGTCTTTTCAAAGCAAGACAGATTTTGGTGCCCAATGGTGGGGCCCGAGGGCATCAAGAAAACAAGTGTGAAGAAAGGAGTAACAGTTCTTGAGTAACCTAATTTTTGTGTGCTGCTATAGAAACCTCGTTAAGTGTCTCCATGTGGTCCAGCTTACCTTGGTTTGGGTGGCACGTGGTCATGGCTGTATTTCTCCCATCTGCAGGTCCTTATCTAAACATGGGTCCTATAACTAAGGCTACTGTGGCTGTAATCCAGTTTGTTTTATGGCTTAATTATGTGAGGATTTCATGGATTTGTAACTGCCTCTGGAGGACAGGCACATGGATTCAGAGCTATCACACACTGACTGTAGGGTTTTGGGGTTCATTCATTAATGGTACTTAATGTGAGGAAATGACACCGGGGGAAATTTTCTCCCAGCCCTTTAACCATCTCTTTGGGTGTGCCCCAGCAGTTTTCAAAGGGTTCAGATCCACTCTAAATGCTAATGATATCCTACAGCGGTTGGTGTTGCTGATAGGCCTGTTCTATTTAGCATTCAGAGATAAGGGAAGATTACCCTGGATAACCACCCTGACCAGACCTAATCACCTACCCCAGAGACCAGGGATGCTGCTGCCCCAGAGCCTGACCCTGCCCCACAGCCCACCGCAGAAATAACCACCCAGACTGGGTGGGGGTTCTGGTGGAGGAGATAGGCCAGATGCTGAAGGAGTACATTTCCCCAGCTGGTGAGAAGCCCTCTCCCTGCCTCAAAGAGGGAGAGTCTGATGGTGCAGCAGTGGAACCCACAGATGTTACAACTGTCCAGGTTCCAGCAGAGCTGCAAGGGCAGTCACAGCCAGCAGCAGTTGCCCCTGTGGGAACAAGGAGGTCTAAGATGAAATCAGAGCACCCAGATAAGGGTAAGAAAGGAGGGCCCTCACAACCTGCAGGGGAGCCAACGGTTGAGATCATCACTGAGTCCCTGATGTACGAAAGTCTCCATAATCTGCATAAAGACATTGTACGACGAGGACATGAGGCTTACACCACCTGGTTGCTCTGAGACTGGGACCTCATGGGTACAGGCGTGCAACTGGATGGTGGTGAGGCAAGGAATTTGGAGCCCTTGACCCAGGACTCGGGTATGAATCAGATTTTTGTAAGGGAGTCATGGTCCCTTTCCCTCTGGGAGTGACTTTCAATGAGTGTCAGACAGAGCTTTGTCCATAAGGAGAGAATGCAGGAGCACCACCATAGAATGTGCTGGAAGATCCTTGAGGAAGGGATCCACAGCTGAGAGAATTGGCAGTATTGGAGGTACTCTTTGGGAGGGATGGACAGCATGATATGACCCCGACAAGTTCAGGTGCAAAGGGCAAATGTTGTGGAGTCTGGAAATATGGGGCCATCTCAATACACCACCTTCATTGCAACGATTGATGCCAATAACAGCCAGGAGGCAGTGGGTTCTGCTGCCAACAAGGTTAGAAATGATGAGAGTATGATCAATGGCCCAATGCAGGCTCATGTCTCTGCTGTGATTAAGAGCCTCCTAGAGGAGATGAGGGAGGAGCTGAGGAAGAACAGCTCCCATATGGCACCAGTGCAAGTTCCAGGCCCCAAAGTCAGAGCCCAATGTTCCCCAGCTAGAGAGAGAGGGTACAGCCCAAGAGCTGACCTGCGGCTCTTCCTGCGTGACCATGGGCAAGACGTGGGAAGGTGGGACAGGAAACCCACTTCTGTCCTGGAAGCACAGGTGTGTCAACTCAAGGAGGGAAACACTGACCGATAGAGTTCCTCCAAAATGAAAGTATCCTCAGCCTCCCATGACTGAGCTTCCGGATATTACAGGAGGGAGGATGATCTCTCGGATCACCTTCAAGGAACCTCTAGTATGTATGCCCAGGAAAGAAAGAATAACCAGGGCTAGAGGGGCCCTGCCTCCAGCCAGGAAGAGACATGGGAAAACCGGGTCTTTTGGATGGTGTGAATCCAATGCCCTGGCACAGCAGAGCCACAAAAATATGACACCTTAGTTGATACTAGTGTGCAGTGTACCCTAATACCACTGGGACATGTAGGGGCAGAACCTGTTTCCATTGCCAGGGTGACGGAGGGATGGCAGCAATTGACCCTGTTGGGAGCCGAGGTGAGCCTGACTGGGAACAAGCAGCAGAAACATCCTATTGTGACTGGCCCAGAGGCCCCGTGTAGTCTGGGCATCGACTTCCTCCGTAACGGGTGTTACAAAGAGCCAAAGGGACTCAGGTGGGTTCTTGGAACAGCTGCTGTCAAAGCAGAGGACATTAAGCAATTAAACACCTTGCCTGGGCTTTCAGAAAACCCATCTGCAGTAGGACTCCTGAGGGTGGAAGAGCAGCGATTGCCAATTGCCACTTGAAAGTCCACCACTGGCAGTATTGGACGAATTGAGATACTGTAATCCCCATCCACAAAATGATCCGTGAGCTGGAGAGCCAAGAGGGGGTCAGCAAAACCCACTCAACCTTCAACAGCCCCGTCTGGCCTGTGCACAAGTCTGACAGAGAATGGAGATTGACTGTGGACTATCGTGCCTTGAATGAAATGACTCCAGTGCTGAGCGCTGCTGTGCTGGACATGCTGGAACTCCAGTACGAGCTGGAGTCCAAGGCAGCAAAGTGTTGTGGTCAGTGTTTGTGTTAGCCCAGTTTTCAGTTTCGTAACCTGGGTTCTCTAATAATGGCTGCTTCTGAAGTCCTCCCTATGTTGTTCCAAGTTGGTTTCTCTTCAAGTTGTATCCACCCCTGATGTAAACCACTCCCCTTTCTCCTTCCCTTTGCTCTCATGGGAACTGGCTCTGTAAACTACTCCCCTCACTCCTCCCCTAGGGTTATCCCATTGGCTAGCTGTTTGTACCCACCCACCATTTTTGGCCTTATATAAACCACTGCAGAGCTGTGCTCTTTTTGTTTTGCTTCTGAATCTCTGGATGAAAGACCTGCAATATCAGGAGAGCATCTGTCAACTCTTTTACATTTCTCCCTGATGCTGGTAAAGCTACTCCCACTGTAGAGCCGCAGCTCTGAAGTTCAGCTCCTGGTGAATTTAACCTGGAGTTCTTCCATACAGTTGGTGTGGCTGCTGGTGTTCCAAAAGAGTTGGCCAAAGACTCCAGTGGTTGCGTCAGCAAAGTGCTTTGCCACTGGCGACATTGCCAACACGTTTTTCTCCATTCCTCTGGCAGCAGAATGCAGGCCTCAGTTTGCTTTCACCTGGAGACGCGTGCAGTACACCTGGAACCAACTGCGCCAGGGGTGGAAACACAGCCCCACCCACCATGGACTGATCCAGGCTGCACTGCAAAAGGGTGAAGCTCCAGAACACCTGCAGACATCAATGACATCATTGTGTGGGGAACATGGCAATGGAAGTATTTGAGAAAGGAGAGAGAGGATGTTGTGGTTTGAGAGGAAGTGAGTTTTTGGGAGGTGGTGGTCAAACCAATAGGTGCTCAAATGTGAATATTGGCACCTGGTTTGACCATTGAGGATATGGATACACCTCTGAGAACACAGGGGTTAAAAGCAAGGAACTCCCAGGGGAACGCTCTCTCTTGGTTCCGGTGGATGGAGAGGTCAGACCTCCCCTGCCCAGCTGCGGGCTGGGCGGGGGAGGAGAAGCCACGAGGCCGGAGGGAGGTAGGCTGGAGCCTTGGGCAGAGATGGGAGGTGTATGCCCCTGGCCCCGGCAGGACAAGAGCGAGTTCCCCATAGATTATGGAAGGGTGGAAGAACTCGGAGAGGCATCGGGAAGCCCCCCTTTCCCAGGAGGGAGAGATAGAGAGAGAGAGCTGCCAGTGCTACCTTGAAATTTGATAGCACTGGCCTGGCCGAGAAGGAGAAGGGGGGGGCAAGAAGAGTGCCCAGCAGAGCCAGCGTGGGGGTTCGGGACGAGTAGAGACTGTGATTTTAACCCTTCTGTGGGATGATGGAAACCTTGCAAATGCTGATCCTCCGGGAGTTGAAGGAGAAGAGAGACAGGGATAAAGTAAGAGGAAATACGCAAGTGTGATTGAGCTGTGAAGGTGAAAAAGGACTGAGAGAAGTTGAGAAGAATCCTAGGTGGAGGAGATGATGGAGTGGCTTTTGGCTGGACTTTTCTTGTATGGCCATGGACAGAACCTTTCCTGTAATACAGAGACTGCATTTTAGGGGGAGGCGATGGCTTGGTGCCAAAGGAGCGATGTGAGCGGAGACGACAGGTGATGAGGTGATGGTGCTCTCGAGACCCCTTGGCCCCAGGGGGTGAAATATTGGGGGGGCCTAGTGTCCCGAAAAGGTGAGAGACTGTCGTTTTCTCCTGGAACTGGGCAAAGCATCCTTGAAAAGGGAAACCCTAAAAGCAGCTCTGGTCCATGTGCAGTGGTGAGAGCACTGAACATGGAAGGAAGAAGTCACGAAGGTGGTGCTGAGTGCGGAAACACAACTGGACTCGGCTGTGTTTCCAGGGGAAACCTGTGGCGCAAGAGGGACTCCTCTCTCCTTGATGAAATGAGAGGTGATTGTCGGAAGGGTGGAGATGGACTGAGTTGATTATTTGAAGGGTGATGGACTGGATAAAGATCTAAGGTTTTGTTTTATGCTGTGGGAAATTGAGTGGGGGGAGGAGAAAATGTTTGAGAGGTTTCCATTTTGCTCTGCGTGTTCATTTTATAATTGGAAGATAATAAAGTTTTTTTCTTTGTTCACAAGTGGAGGCCTGCTTTGCTCTGTCTCTGATCATATCTCACAGCAAACACCAAGGAGGATATGTTTTCATGGGGGCACTGGCATTGGGCCAGCGCTAAACCATGACAGAGGATCATCCAGATTCTCCTGAAAGTCAGCTTCACCATCAAGAAGAGCAAAGTCAAAAGACCTGCCCGAGAGATCCAGTTCCTGAGGGTAAAAGTAGCAAGACAGACGGTGTCAGATTCCCACTGAGGTAATCAATAAAATCACTGCAATGTCTGCACTGACCAGCAAGAAAGGAACACAAGCTTTCCTAAACAGCGTAAGTTTCTAGAAAATACACATTCCTGAGTCCAGCCGGATTTTGAGCCCTCTCTACCTGGACACCCGCAAAAAGAATGATTTCCACTGGGGCCCTGAACAGCAACAAGCCTTTTCCCAGATCAAGCAGGAGATCGATCATGCAGTAGCCCTTGGCCCAGTCGGAATGGAACCAGAGGTGAAGAATGTGCTCTACTCCACAGCCAAGAACAAGAGTTTGTCCTGAAGCCTGTAGCAGAAGGTGCCTGGGGAGACTCAAGGCCGACTACTGAGAATCTGGAGCCCAACTTACAGAAGGTCCAAAGCCAACTACACTCCCACAAGAGAAGGAAATCTTGGCTGCCTGTGAAGGAGTTCGAACCACCTCGTCGGAGGTGATTGGCACAAAAGCACAACTCCTCCTGGCACCCCGACTACCAGTGGTAGAGTAGGTGTTCAAAAGAAAAGTTCCCTCTACCCACCACGCCACCAATGCCACATGGAGCAAGTGGATTGCCCTCATCACACAGCGTGCCCATACTAGAAACCAGAATTGCCCTGGTGTTGAGAGTTTTTTGCAGGACAATGGACATATGCAACATACGCACAATCCAGCCTTCATAGAAACTGAGTAAGGTCACAGTGCTCTTGAAGGACACGAAAGAAGAACACGCTCAGAAGCAGACAGTTCAGGATGCAAAGGCAGACAAGAAAACCGCAGCAAGACGCATGAAGAAGGAAGACTAAGTAAAAAAACAGAAATATTAGAATGCATGCGTAGAAGGATTTAAGCAATCATGTATTAGCTTGAGGCATGAACAATAGAAAACTGTAGAAATATAGCTTGCTTTTTGTAAAAATTCAGCTTCACATGATTATATTGATCATGGCGTGATGTCCCGTTACTGACCCTCCACATTTTTTGGTGCCCGAACAGGGACCCGAAGACGGCTATTTCACTGCTGTGCAGAGGTTCAGCGACAGCCTTTGGGAGGCGGAGAAGCCGGTCGAAAGTATCCCCACTGCCCCAGCAAGAAGCACAGATGGATAAAGGAGCTCCAAGTAAAGACAAGTTGATCTCACCCTGATCAGGTGAGCGGCCGGGGAGGAGATGGAGTTGGACCATGAGAGAGATGGGGTCCAGAAACTCCTCCAACATATCCTGTCTAAGAGAGGGCAGAAATACCATGCTTTCACTCTGAAGGAACTTATTTACTGGGCATGGGAACGAAACCTCATACCAGGAGTGCAGGTCACTTTTGAGATATCAGCATGGGAAGCCATGGGTGGCATGTTGTGGGACTCTATTGCCTTGGGAGGACGTGAGGCTAAAGAGGCATGTAAATATGCTACCCTGTTGAAAAACATCGTAGAGGTATTATGGGCAATGAAAGCGGAAAAGAAAGCCGCTGCAGCAGCTTGCGTTGCTTTTCCCCTGAGCCCCAATCCTGAGCCACAGGCATTTCCTGCTAGCAAGTTGTTTTCAACTACATGAGACGTTCCTTCATGCTGCCCAGGACCTGTAGCCTGGTTCCCCTAACCAAAGAGGAACTCAAAACATCAGGACCCTCAGATGAGAAACAGAGTCAGAAAGCAGCCTTCCTTTAGAGGTTTCAGCTGCCAACCCAAGAATAAAAGTATTCAGGAAAAGGGAGCAGCTGGTGCTGAAGTGTTGAAAATAACGCACACATCATCTGAAGATGCGGCTTAAGAAGAAACCAATTTGGGATCTGCCTCGGTAGAGGAGGAATTAAAAGCTTTGGTAGACAATTGGCAGAAGTTAGTAATTCAACAAAGCGATCGAGTCGCTCGCCAAAAGGACTATTCTTTTGAAAGGAGGGAGCTGCCAGCTATTTTGAACTCTAAAAGGACTCTCAACGAGCAGAGGGGGAGGCAGATAATCCCCCTCGACCACGGAAGATCGGGAGTTAGGGCTAGATTCCGAAATTGAAACAGCACAAAAGAGAAAGTGGACGGGAGTGTTTTCTAAAGCAATAACACAGGGGACATTCTCCACAGTACTATAGAATCCTTCCCTGAAGTAACCCAAGCCACAGGGCAAAGATGGGAGCCATTCGATTGGAAGATATAGAACAATTGAAAAGTGCCGGTACACAATATGGCTTGTAATCTCAATTAGCACAATCATTATTACAATTCATTTCTACAGCAGATACCTTCATTCCAGCTGATGTTCAAACTTTGGTTAGGTTAATCATGCCCCCTCAGCAGCAGATTCACTTTTATAAGAATTGGGAAGGGGCATGTAAAAAAGAGGAAGCAAGACCTCGGGCTCAGGGGGATCCGTTGATTGGAATTACAGCACAACAGTTATTAGGAGAAGGTCCCTGGTCCACAGCAACTGCCCAAGACCGAAGTATCAATGAAGTTTTGCATCTAAGGCAAAAGCTTGCATACAACTCGATCCTTGCATTGCCTGATGGGCTGCATACTCAGGCTTTTGCACAGATATGTCAAGGGGGAAATGAGGACTTTGATAAATTCATAGACCGCTTGCATAGAGCTATTTATGATCACCCCGATCTGGATCCAGAAACAAAGCAGAAGCTGTTTAAGATGCTTGCCTTTGACAACGCTAATGATAAGACTTGGCAGATCTTAGGCAAGTTGCAAAAGGCAGCAGAGGTTGTTGACATGCTAGAATAAATGACTAGAACCACAGAGAGACAGAAGGCTGCTTATGTGGCTGCTGCGGTACAAGGTGCCGTAAAGCCACTACTTTCAAAATGAGAGAAAAAGGCAGAAGGGAAGAATATCAAAGGTTTTGGATGCAGAAAGGTTGGACCCGTACAGAGTCAATGTCGATCTGCACCAATGAAGAAGTTTTGCTCCATCTGCAAGAAAGATAATCTCAACCGAGAGACTGCAGGTTCCAGGGAAACGGACCACGGAGCGCAACCCCACGTGCGAAGACACAAGCTCAGGAGGCTGCATGAGTGGCTCAGCCCCCTCTGGAGGGCTTTACTCACTCCAATCCGCAACTCCTGGAAGCGCTGGAATGGACGTGGAAACCCCAGCAGACCTTACCGTCACTGACTCTGCAGTACATCTGGTGGAGACTAATGCAAAGGGACATCTGGGAGGGGGGCTTAGTGCTTTCCTGTTAGGGAGGTCATCTGCAAGCAAAAGGGGACTGGATGTAATTCCCAGAGTTATTGATGCAGACTGTCAAGGGGTTATCAGAATTATGGTTAGGACATTTTTCCCTCCTGTATCTATTCCTAAAGGATCACGAATCGCTCAACTTGTTCCTTTTAAGTCTTGTGTTCCCTGTAGGGGATTGAAGGAGCTGGGAACAGTCGGTTTTGGTTCCAAAGGTAACCCAGAAGTTTATTGGGCAATGGACATTACGAGAGGTAAACCAGATAAGCAGGTAACCTTGACACATGCCAATGGTAATTCTATTACCAAGAGACTCACAATTGATACCGTAGCAGATGTAACAATCATTTCAAGCAGTGTATGGCCCAAAAATTGGCCAGTAGTCCATCCTGTTTTGGGAATCGCAGGGATTGGTGGAACCCAAGCAACTCGATTAAGCAGGGAGGTAATTACCTTTACTTTCCCAGATGGAGTGAGTGTAACAACAAGACCCTATGTCATGCAGACTCCCAGTAATTTGTTAGGTTTAATTGGCAGGGATTTGTTAAGTCAACTGCAGGCCACAATTGTCACACAGCCTTTTCAATAGCGGCCACTGGGGGGGAGCCAATCCTCAAAATTAGCTGGACTGCTGATACCCCTATAGGGATTGATCAGTGGCCCCTGCCAAAGGAAAAGCTGCTCAAGGTTCAGGAGTTGGTTCAAGAACGACTTGAGGCTGGTCATATAATACCAACAACTAGCCCATGGAACACGTCTTTTTTTACAATTCCAAAAAAGAGTGGGGAACGGAGGTTGTTGCACAATCCTAGAGCATTTAGCGCAGCAATGCAGAGTATGGGAGCATTACAACCTGGATTTCCATCCCCTGTTATGTTACCCGAGTCCTGGGATCTATTGATGATTGACCTCAAAGACTGTTTTTTCACTATTCCCTTACACCCTGAGGACACCAGTCATTTTGCCTTCTCAGTCTCCTCCATCGACAAAGCAGAACCCAACAAGAGATGTGAATGGGTGTTTTTGCCACAAAGGGATGAGAAACTCGCCCACTATGTGCCAGGTTTACGTAGCCTGGGCATTAGAGGCAATCCAGCAGCAATTTCCCAAATGTATCATATATCATTACATGGATGATATCTTGGTAGCAGGACAGCAATTGGACTTTGAAAATGTTTAAACATTTTAGCAAGCATGACAACTGTTCTAGAACTGAGAGGGTTGAAAATTTGCCCTAAAAAGGTACAGCATTCAGCTCCATGGAAGTATCTTGGGTGGCACACTGATCAAGCTGTAGTGAAACCACAGAAGATTACCATTACTACCGAGATAAAAACTGTACATGATGTTCAAAAATTAGTAGGAGATATACAATGGATTAGAACTATTTGTGGAATAACTAATGAAGAACTTGAAGCTGCTAGGTGCCTCATCCCAGGTACACGAGCACCGATTACTGGATAGGACACAACAACAGGCCTTGGAACACATAGCCTCAAAGGTTGTCCCAGCAGATGCGCATCATCTGATTGAAGGTATCCCAGTTCAATTGATGATCATTGTGGCTTTTGCTGAGCAGCCAGGATGAGGGAAGAGACAAGAATCTTGACTCCATGTTTCAGAAGGCTGGTTTATTATATTATGATATATATTATATTAAAAATGCTAAACTAAAACTATACTGAAAGAATAGAAAGATTCATCAGAAGGTGAGACAGGAATAGAAAGGAATGAATAACAAAGTCTTGTGACTGACCAGAGAGTCTGAGCAGCTGGACTGTGATTGGCCATTAATTAGAAACAACCACGTGAGACCAATCACAGATCCACCTGTTGCATTCCACAGCAGCAGATAGTCATTGTTTACATTTTGTTCCTGAGGCTCCTCAGCTTCTCAGGAGAAGAAAATCCTGGCCAAAGGATTTTCATAACATAGTTCGGTGACAGATCATCAACCATAACAAGGAGGGTGACCAGTATGCCAAACATCCTTTTGCATGAATTTGTCAATGGACAGAGACTCGGGCCAATCCTTTAATCTTTCTGCAGTGGGTATTTTTACCTGTGCAACAGCCTAGAACCATTACCACTCGCCTAGAACTATTTGCTCAATTAATCATGAAAGGCAGAGGGAGGATACTAGAAATTTGGGGACAGGAACCGTACGCGATTGCAGTACCTTTAGCCAGTCGATATCTCGAATGAGGAATTAGGCATTCTGTACAAATAGCCCTTACTGATGATGGCGGAAGAGTTCACAATACCTATCCGCGACATCGTGTGTTGTCCCTGTTAGAGCAGCAGCGCCTGGAAGACAGGCCCTGGAGATCTGAATGTCCCGTATCCAGACTAACAATCTTTACAGATGCAGGCGAATGGTCTAAAAGGACTGCTTGTTCTTGGCAGCAAAAGGGTTCATGGAATCAGCATATAACTCCTGGGGAAGTAGGAGATACATTGCAAACCTTGGAGCTGAAGGCAGTTATTTGGGCCTTTGAGAATTGGAACAATCAGGCTATTGACATTGTTGCTGATTCACTTTACGTGGTGGGCTGTGTACAATGCCTCAAAAGGGCAATAGTTAAGGAAGTTAATAGCAAACATTTGTATTCACTTTTAAGCAAACTACTGAGAAATTTGACCCAACTCTGACAGGAGTATTTTTTTACTCACGTTCACAATCATCAAAATCTCCCTGGTCTGTCTGAAGGTAACGCTCAAGCTGATCAGTTGGTAGCCGCTGTCTGGCCAATGCCAACCTCCGATGAATTTCAACAAGCAAATACTTCTCATGCCTTTTTATATCCATCCACAAAGATGTTGGTTAAACAATTTGGTATCCCCCTTACTGATGCATTGTACGATCCTGCCCAGATTGTCAAAGGGCTGGCATTGGCTTAGGCACCGGTGTTACCCCAAGAGGTACCCAACCTTTGCAGGTATGGCAAATGGATGTAACACATGTAGCAGAATTTGGCCAGAAGAAGTTCGTGCATGTTTGTGTTGATGCTTACTCTTGTGTTATGTGGGCTCCCCCTTTAACAGGTGAAACAGCACATCATGTTGAGAAACATTTGTACAATTGCTTTGCAGTGTTACAAGTCCCTTTAGCCGTCAAGACGGGTAATGGCCCTGCCTATTGTTCTTTAAAGTTTCAACTTTTCTGCAACTTATGGGGTATTCAACATGATACCGGTATTCCACACAACCCTACAGGTCAGGTGATTATTGAGCGAGCCCATCAGACGTTCAAGGGCATGCTGCAAAAACAAAACAGGGGAAGGATAGGGTTATCAATGAAAGAAAGGACAGCTGAGGCTATCTTTGTACTTAATTATCTCAGAACAACAGGAGATAGGGACAAACCACCTATTCTTGTGCAACATGCCCTCAATACGAAGGCCAAGTGAAGAAACACCTGACGGTATTCAAGTCATGTTTAAAAGCCTGGAAACAGGGATGTGGGATGGGCCAGCCGCAGTGAAATTAATGGGAAGAGGTTACACGTGCTCACTTACAGAAAAAGGAATTCACTGGGGTCCGGCTAAGTGGGTGAAGCCCTATCTAAAGTGACACCTGTCAGCTAATGCTCTGTCCAGAAGCAGAACATCAGCGACAACACCCACTCCAGATGCAGCTGAACCTGATACTCCAGCACCTGATGGTTGAACAACGATTCAACTTTTTTCCACAGCTATTAACAGATGTGGGCCAACTTCCTGGACCTGGGGTAACGGTAACCAGTAACAACAGCTTACCACCACTTCCAATGCGGGTTTAAAACCAAATTGAACAAGCTTGTTCAGTTCATGGCTATTTTTGCAAACCATGGATCAGGGTCCAATCTGTTCAATGCAAACTTAAGTGGTGGCGACAAGTCCATCAGGAAAATAATCTTTTCAAAGCTCGCAGGAAAAGGTAAAAATTTAGCTCTGCTAATTTAGCTTGCAATAGATGTTTTAGTGTTCTTAATCCGCTTCATGTAGAGTGTGCACTAGAAATATTTTTAGGGCCTAGTCATAGAAGACAACCTCCCCCTGAACCCCTTAGAGGGATATATTTACAACATTGGAATTTTAGCCAGGATTTAGCCCTTATTGAAACACAGGATCAGCAAAGTTTGCTTTGGATTCAATTTCAATTGGCAAAGCAGGCAATAGCAAATCACATTGTATTGCAAAGTCAGATTACAGCTGCAGAGTGTGGGAGAGAAATAGCAGTGCCACAAGATCATCACGTTTCTGACTGTCAGTGGGACGAGGCCAAAGAATATTGGCTAAAGCATAGATGTGATCAGCAAAGGTGGCGACAATGGCAACTGTCCTGCAAATAACATTGATAAAAATCATTACTATAATAGGAAAAATGCAGGGATTGCATAACATTGATCAGCGAACAAACATGCGGGTTACATGGGCTAATCAAACAGGGCGGGAATCAATTTGCTTATCATTGGCTACAACTTCTGATCCTTTTTGTACTTGTTTAATTGGAGTTCCATTAGATTCTGTGGAAGAATTTGGACCTTGGACTAAAGCCACAGTGCACAAAAATTTGAATGAGGCTTGGTCAAGTTGGTGCACGGTCCAGTGGTGGAATATCCAGAGCGGACCAACCTCTGCATATTGGTGTGACACTTTTGCAATTCCAATGAACCCCCTGCGAACAGAAGTTTTTACAGTTGCCCAGGGATTGAATATCACTGGCATAGAGCCACAGGAGCTAGACATCCTGGATTCTATGCCAGGCAATTACTGTCTATTTTTTGAGTATTATTCTGCGGGCTCAGATTTGTTTGGCATAAAAGAGGGACGACCAAAACACGATAGCACTTGGATATCCCCTGGCTCCTCATGGTACTACATTACCACAGCTTATTGCAACAGTTGGATAAGGCCTTTACCAACAGAGCAAGGTGCAGCTAAAATGCTACCTCCTGGGGTTTTCCTTATTTGCGGGGACAGAGCCTGGCCTGCGGTGCCTCAGAAGGCTCTGGGAGGACTGTGTTATTTCGGCAAACTAAAATTATTTGCCCGTAACATCCACCAGATGCTTAACATCAGTCACAAGTCCCAACACTCGAGACGTAGTGTGCATCAGTTGGGCCCTGAATGTAGAGATGAGGTACCATTATGGGACCCACCATCAGTTATATTGGCATCATTTTTCATGCCAGGAGTCGCCTCGGCACAGGCCCTCACGCAATTAAGGCGACTGGCATGTTGGGCAGGGAAACAAATTAACATCACGCCCACAGTGCTAGATGAACTCAGCACTGGTGTTGATAGCATACTCCATGCTGGGTTACAAAATGGGGCTGCCATAGATTATTTATTGCTAGCACAAGGTTTTGAAGGGATGTGTTGCATGAAACTTTCTGATCACTCTGAATCAATTCACAAGAAACTTTTGAAACTTAAAGAAAACATGCAGAAAGTTACAGTCGTTAATAACTCTTTTGATGAGTGTTAAAAATCTTAGGGCATTACTGGTTGGCTTAAAGACTTAGTTCACGTTGGCATTATGGCTTTTTGCATTATTTTAGTGATTTTGCTTATTGTACCTTGCTTATTACAGTGTGTGCAGAGAATAACTGAATGTGCTATTAATTCAGTCTGGCTTGTGCAAAAACAAGACAGGGGAATTGTTGAGAGGTTTTTTTGCAGGATAATGGACATATGCAATGTATGCACAATCCAGCCTTCATAGAAACTGAGTAAGGTCACAATTCTCTTGAAGGACACGAAAGAAGAAGAACACGCTCAGAGGCAGACAGTTCAGGATGCAAAGGCAGACAAGAAAACCGCAGCAAGACGCATGAAGAAGGAAGACTAAGTAAAATAACAGAAATATTAAAATGCATGCGTAGAAGGATTTAACCAATCATGTATTAGCTTGAGGCGTGAACAATAGAAAACAGTATAAATATAGCTTGCTTTTTGTAGTAAATCAGTTTCACATGATTATATTGATCATGGCAGATGTCCCGTTACTGATCCTCTGCACCCTGGGTTTTTAGGAACAATTACAAACTGGCCGGAAGGTGAAAACTTTAATCTCACTGATGAAGAAGAAGAGAAAGGGACACGTGCTGAAGAAGCTCCACCATGCAACCAACAACCAGCAGAAGAAACACAATACGCTCTTTTCACTGACAGCTCCTGTCACATTGTAGGGATGAATCAGAAGTAGAAAGCAGCCACATAGAACCCCACATGACAGGTCACAGAAGCTACTGAGAGAGAGAGTAGATCAAGCCAACTTGCTGAACTCAAAGCTGCTCAGTTGGCCCTAGACATTGCTAAAAGAAAGGAGTAACCAAAAATATACCTTTATACTGATTTGTAGATAGTAACCGATGCTCCGTGGGGTTGGCTAGAAAGGTAAGAAAAAACCTAACGAGCAGCATAAGGGAAAACCAGTCTGAGCTGCTGATAAACAGAAGGACATTGCCACTCAAGTAGAGAAGCTACCTGTGGAAGCTCGCCATATAGATACCCATGTCCCCAAAAGTCAGGCTCCTAAAGAACACCAGAAGAACCAACAAGCAGATCAAGCAACAAAGATAAAAGTATCAAAGATAGACTTAGATTAGCAGCACAAGAGATAGTTATTTCTATCTCGATAGATTCATGATAGATTCATCAGGGCAGAGATGCCACCTAGAATTGGGCATGAGACCGAGGGGTGGATCTAACCATGGACAGTATTTCTCAGGTTAGCCATGACTGTCAGACGTGCTGCCATCAAACAGGCCAAGTGGGTGACGCCCCTATGGTATGGTGGATGGTGGCCCAAATGTAAGTATGGGGAGGGCTGGCAGATTGACAACATCCCACTGCCCCAGACACGCCGAGGCACGAGCTATGTGCTCATCCCAGCCTGGCAGTGCCACCGAGGAGGTGATGGAGAACACAGAGCCAGGCTCTTCACCAGGAGGCTGGTGGGAGACAAAAAACAGTGGGTGGAAAGGGAAAGAGGGGATGTTCAAGCAGGACAGGAGGAGTTGAAATGAGTCAGGTTGTTTTCAGCATTTCCTCAACACCAAAAGCAGCCAGAGCCCCTGCTCCATCCACCACTGACAGCTTTGCCAATCAGGAATTGTTCAGGCTGGTTTTCCCCCACTCCAGGACGAGCATCCTGATACAACAACTTAACTGTGTTTATTTCTATCACAGAGCCATGTTTGTCTAAAATTAATTTTAGTATGGGAATCACTGGTGGATGGTGGACTCATCAGACACTGCTGGGACATTGCACATAGCCAAGGGAAGACTGAGATTGTTATAAAATTGTATCATGTTCAGTTATGTCTGTTGGACATGTAGAGAAACTGCCTGTTCGTCTGAGTCTCACCAGTTCCTGACCCCCAAAGGACACAAACCTGATGAGTTCTGGTTGCCACTCCAGTGCTGGCACTTACAGCTCCCTCCACACCCAGAGCAGAGCTCCCTTGTCCCTGAAAGTCCCTGGCACTGCAGGGATGAAGGAAACAGGACACGCTGTGGGGATCAGGGGCAGGGCACGGCCAGGGATTTGGGATTGTTGTGAGCCCAGGGCAGGACGTGGCCCTTGGCCTTGGTGAACCTCATCCCATTGTCCTGGGCCCATGGCTCCAGCCTGTCCAGATCCCTCTGCAGAGCTTCCTGCCCTCCAGCACAGCCACACTCCCAGCCAGCTTGGGCTCATCTGGGAACTGACTGAGGGTGCCCTCGATGGCCTCGTCCAGATCAGCACTAAAGAGATTTCACTGACCTGGCCCCAGGCCTGAGCCCTGGGGACACCCCTGGGTGTGACTCCATTCCCCAGCTGCTCTGAGTGCCAGGGGTTGGATGAGGGAAATGGTGGGGTGGGGGTAGGGACAAAGTGTGATTGGTTGTCAGCCATGAAGGGACTTGAATTTCATATCTGTTCAGAATGCATTAGGAGGGGCTGGGGATCAATATCAACTGGGATTGCCGATATCAATCTAGAAACAGGAAAAGAAAACTAAACAGGACAAAACAATTCTCTCTTAATTATTTTCAATATAGTAGATTCACTTTGAATACACTTCTGAAATCAGCCCAATCAACCACAGAAGAATCAAAGACTTGAAATATTCCCATGGGATTGTCTTGTTTTGGTGTTTTGAACAACTGTTAATGAGCCTTTGTCACTGAATTTTTCAACTGAAGAGCTCAAGAAAGAACAAGCCTCTGGAAAAGTAAAATTCATGAGCAACCTGCAAGTTGCTGAGGGTCCATTCTCATGAGAGCAGGAATGAACAGAAATGGGCACAGCTTTGTGGCTGCCCCAGCTCTGGGATGGGCCCTGGGCCTGGAGCAGGAGCAGCTCTTGAGGGCCCCAAGGCCGGGGCTCTTGTGCTGCCCTGGGCAGATGGGATGGCAGCAGGGGCTGCAAAGCTCTCAGGATCTCCTGCAGAGGAGAGCAGGGCACTCAGGGAGCCTCCTTTCCCTTGGCCAGGCCCGTTCCCCCATGCTGGGGCTGAGTCCTGTGGCAGCTGCAGCTGCTGCTGTGCCCTTGAGAGGGGCTGAGGCCGTGGGGCAGTGCCCAGAGCAGCCTGGGCTGAGCAGAGCTGTGGGGCAAGAGCCGGCTGGGCTGGGCTGGGGAGAGGCCCTTGGTGCTGCCCAGAGCTCAGGGCAGCTGGCAGAGCTTGCAGGGAGCTGGGCTGGGCTCAGAGAGCCTGGCACAGAAACCATCAGTGTCCATCTCAGCCTGGCTGAGCGTGCAGGGGCCAGGAAGAGCACCTCAGGGTCTGCAAGTTCTCTGTGTGGGAGCTGAGCCTGTGAGGCCTTGACCCCTGCCAAGAGCTGGGGCTGCACCTGCAGCTCCAGAGGAGATGGGACAGATGGGAGCAGAGGGAAATAATTTCTCCTGGATACTTTATAGTGTTTGCTTATACAGAGGGAGTATCAGTTTTGGTCATAGGCAGCTGAGGAGATGAATGGTTCTTTTCCACAGGAAGGAAAGCACAGCACCCCAGTTCATCAGGGGCTGATAAGTGGCAGCCCTCAACATTCCAAGATCAGCTGTCAGGTGGCCCTCAGGAAGCAAAACCAGCCAGCCCAGTTCCCTGTTCCCTTGGTTCCATGGCACTTTGCAGTGTGACAATGTTCCTCTTGCTTCTGAAGTGTCACAATGGTCTTTTGCTTCCATGAGGCCTTGCAGTGTCACAGGGGTCTCCTTGGTGCCGCAGTGTCACAATGGAGCCTTGGTTCCATGGGGACTCACAATGTCAGAAGGGTCACCATGGTTCCATGAGGCCCTGCAGAGCCCCTTGATTCAACGAGGCCTCCAAGTGTCATCATGGCCTCCAGGATTCCATTAGGCCCCACAATGTCCCAATGGAGCTTTGGTTCCATGGGGTCCTGCACTGTTCCATGGATCCTTAGTTCCATGGGGCCCTGTAGTGTCACAACGGACTCCTTGGTTCCATAGTGCCACACAGTGTGACAACTGCCCCTTGGCCTGCCAAGACTCCATAGTGTCACAATGGCTCTCTGCTTCCATGAGGCCTGTAGTGTCACAATGGCCCCATGATTCCATGGGGCCTTGCAGTGTCACAAAACATCATTGGTTTCAATGACCCTCCCAGTGGCACTATGGTGGCTCCACAAGGCCCTGAAGAGCCACAATGGCCCTTTGGTTTCACAAGGCCTCCAAGTGTAAAAATGGCCTCCATGGTCCCATGAGGCCCTGCTGTGCCACAATGGCCCCTTGGTTCCATGATGCCCCACAGTGTCACTGTAGCATTCGCAGCAACCCCAACGAGGGGAGAGAATGATGAGGAGGACTCCATTCTACCAGAAGGCTAATTAATTACTTTGTTATACTATAATACCCTATATTATATTACACTATATTACATTACATCTAAACTGAATCTGCCAAGCACTCAACTGCACACCCTGCACAGAATCCCATGACTGTCAGCCGACAGTCCCGACACACACACACACTTGGCCCTGATAGGCCAAGGAAACAAAACACCATCACTTTGGGTAAACAATCCCCATATTGCATTCTACTGATGCACAAACACAGGCACAGCAAACAATAAGAATCTTTTTTCCTTTCTTTGAGGTTCAGAGAATGTGAATCTGAGAAATATTCTTGGGAAGAGTGGTGCCTTGCTTTTCTCTGTGAGGAGAAATGTGGCTACATGTCACAATGGTATCCTTGGTTCCACAGTGTCAGAATGGACCCTTCATCCCATGGACACCCACAGTGTTCACTGCAGTCCCCTTGATTCCACCAGGCCCTGCCATGCCACATTGGCCCCTTGGTTCCACTGGGTCCCAAAGTGTCAGAAGAGTCTCCATTGTTCCTTGAGGCCCTGCAATGTCACTGTGCTCCCCTTGGTTCCACAGGGCCCCACGGTGGAACAATGGACTCTTGGTTCCATGAGGTTCCTCACTCACAAGGGTCTCCTTGGATCCGCAGTGGCACAGCGGCCCCTTGGCTCCATGTGGCCACGCTGTGTCACAATGGCTCATGGTTCCATGAGGCCACACAGTTGAACAACAAACCCTTGGTTCCATGAGGCCTTGCTGGCTCACAATGGACTGCTGGTTCCATGAGCTTTCACACTGCCAACAGCAGTCTCCTTGGTTCTGCAGTGTCACCATGGTCCCTTTGTTCCATGAGGTTCCGCAGTAGAACACGGTCACCTTGGCTCCGTGAGGTTCTGCAGTGTCACAATGCACCCATGGTTCCACGAGGCCTTGCTGTGTCAGAATGGCCCCTTGGTTCCAAGAGGTTTCTCAGGGTCACAATGGTCTCCTTGGATCCGCAGGATCACAATGGACCATTGGGTCAATGGGCCCCAGTGTGCCAAAATGGATTTTGGTTCCATGGGGTTCTGCTGTGTCACAATGGACCCTTTGTTCCATGAGTTTGCACAGTGTCACAGCTGACTCCTTGGTTCTGTGAGGCCCCGCTGTCACCAAATCTCTGAAATATCAGAATACAGCTCCTTAACACTGATTTGCTATTTCAGAGGGTATCATTTATTCAGGCCTGAGGTCTAGTGAGGGATAACTCCTAACCTTACATGGACATGTAATTCTACCAGTGTGTTGCTTATATACAGATGCTAAATGCCAATTACAATTTCCCCATTTCCATAAAACCCAGCCCAAGTTCCCAGATTCAGTCCTTGTTTTCTCTGTCCTTGCACCCTTGAGCCAGATGTCTTCTTCTTCTCTTCCAACCATCCTTGCTGGGAAAGCAGCCCCTGCATGCCTTGTTCCTGTGCTGAAAGGTCACAGGCAGGGTAAAAATGGAATGAAGCCTTTTGGTATCAGCCCAAGGCTTTGTGTGGGCAGGCAGAGGCAGGCAGGAGGCAGAGCTGTCAGCAAAGGAAGGGGCCAGCCAGGTGGGGCAGCCGGGGCATGAGGACAGGCTGCAGGGACAGAGGCGCAGGGCAGGGACACCGTGGCACAGCCTGGGCTGCACAGGGCACAGGCATGGGCAGCAGCTGCAAGGCCCTGACAGAGCCAACCTGGGCAGCACTTGGGCCATGGCTGCTGGCCCTGGGCCTGAGGCAGGAGCAGGAGACATGACGGATAAAGGAAGACTTGCACATCCGATGATGAACAACAAGCCTCAAACTTTATTGATAGACACGCATATTTATATTGGTATTAATAAGGCTAATACATATTGCAAAAGGCGAGCTCATTATTGGTTAGTTACTTATCAATCGACTACACCTACTTCTGCATTCTTGTAGTGATACTGTTACGACTTTTCTGCTTTTCTTCATATTTCTAGCTGATTTCTGCTGACTATCTATCCTCCCTTTTCTACTGTTGCAGCAAGGGCACAGTGTCCTTGCCTTATATGGACACTGACTTCTGGCTCCTTTACCTATCTCCTTGCTTAACCAAGGGTATTGCATCTAAATGGCCTCTTTCAGCTAGCCAACTGTCCACAAAACTCTCCACATTTCCCCCGTTTTCTTTTTGGGCCAGAAATGTTGTATGCCAGGCCTTGTCCATCATTTGGTTAACCATTCTTTGTAAGCAACTAAATAAGCACGGTAACACAAGCATTAGCAATACAATAACAACTAACACCCCTATTGCATACATAACCATTGTTCGCAGCCAAGGGCCTAATCCAAGACTTTTTAGCCACGCTTCTAACCCCAACCCCTCTTCTTCTTTCAAGGCGTGCAGCCCTTTCTGGAGCTCCTTGATTTTTGTATGTATGGATGTGGAATGATCCGATAAATTCATGCAACACATACCCTCAAATTCTTCACAGCCATGACCCTGAGCCAATAGTAGAAAATCAATTGCTGCTCTGTTTTGCAGTACTGCATGATTAACACTTTCCACATCTTTGGATAGCATGTCCAATACCTGAGAGGTGGTATTCAGCTCATCTTTAACCCAGCAGCCTAGTTGTTTAGCCAAATTCATGGCTTTATTAGCTGCCCCTCCAGGTAACAATGTGGCTACTACCACTTGTCTCAGTTCGCCCCAGAATGCGGGTGGTCCTATTCCCTCACAACTAAGGTCATGCAAGCTACGGCGACGCCTGGTCGTATTTTGGCTCCATTGCATAAGGAGGGTTACATTGGGGTGAAACATGGCCAATTTCCCAAAGTAACAAGGTCCCCCTTGTGGTTTCACGGGGACTCCATTCCAAGCTCTATCCCCACAAATCAAGAATACTCCTGGGGGTAGTGCTTTTGGCTCTGTAAGGTTGACTCCCTTGCAATGACTATACAATTGGCTGTGCACAGCTGACGGATCCAGGCGGGAATTTAAGGCTGCCCAGTATTTTCCATGCTGGTTAAAATTGTCTGCATCTTCTGGTTCAAAACTAAACCAGCCCCCTGTAACATTGTTCAAACTGGCGTTAGCACTACCAAATAAATCGAGTTCCTCTGGCGGGGAAGCCAGAGTGTGATTCAAGGCTAAAACAATTTGACATTGCCAGCACCCGTCTTGCTGGCAGGGTGTCAGCCCTGGGGTTGCACTGCAGTTCCCTTGCAACAAAGTTGCGTTAATAAGAGTCTGGTTGTTAACATAGCGTCTAAACTCTTCTACATTCCATACCGGAAGTCCTACTAAGCAGGTTCTAAATGGATTTTGCACCCCCCCCAAGCTTAAACATATGGAGCTTTGCTTAGTCATGTTAGCAAATGTCACCCAAATATTTTCACGAGGTGAATTGTACTGGGTAAACCCAAACACACAGGATAATAGTCCCATAAAAACAAGAATCCTCATTTTCTCTTCTTTCGCTCCTTCTTTCCCTTTTTCAACTTAGCAGTTCCTCTGAAACCGAGAGAGCAAGTCTTAAGTTGTTTAATACATTCGTCTAGTGCCTCCTCAACCCCACAGTCCTCCTCAATCGGCCCAACGACAGAGCTCTGTGTGAGGGGCACCAGTTTTCGACAACGGTATGCTAGTATGTTAGTGCGCACTTGTTTTTCTACCTGTTCACACAATGTTCTAAGCTGCCAAGTACAATAAGCTAATATAAGTTGCTCTGGGGCCTCAAACAAGGCCCATGCCTCCCCTAAATTAAGTCCTGTATATTTTCTTAGAGCTCTTTGCCACGAGTTTTGAAAGTTTGAGTTGAACTGACAGTTTGGGCACCAGTTCTGCCAAACAGTTGATTGCTCTAACCAAAATACTCTATCACAGCCCCCACAGTCCAGCGCAATCCACGCAGCACAATTATATTTCCCACAATCCCAGCAAGGTTGCCATCTGGGAGCTTCTATTTGTACTATAAGGTCCTGACACCACTCGATCCAGTCGTCAGGAGGGTGAAACCAGGCGTGTCGTACTTCATCCGAGTAAGGCTCAAGTCGTAGTAAATAGGGCCGCAATACCAATGTCAGTTTGTTCTGTACCCTCTCCCTGTCTTCCACCGATAGGGCCTCGATCGTTCTCTGCATTCGGTACCGCTCGAGTCCACTTGGCGGGGATCCACAGGGGACCTGTTGGAGATGAAACACAAAGATATCCCCTTCCCCAGTACAACACCCGAGCAGGCTCCTGCCAGATACCAGACTTGGGATCTTTGTATCTCACCCAAACATCTTGCCTTACTCCTTGTTTTGCATCCTCCTTTTGATGATGCTTCTCTGCTGGCGACACTTCATCTTCCCCAAACACACACAAATGATTTATCACAAATAACGCTTTAACCAATTGAGTCAGAGGATCTCCCTCCTCCTTATGTTTCTCTAGATATCTCTTAAGAGTCCCATTAGCTCTTTCTATAATTGCTTGCCCTGTGGGAGAGTGAGGGATTCCTGTGATGTGCTTTACACCCCAGGTTGCAAAAAACTTCTTTATTCTGGCACTTACATATGCTGGACCATTATCGGTCTTGATTGTTCCTGGGACTCCCATTACTGCAAAGCAACTACATAAGTGCCTTTGCACGTGAACAGCTTTCTCCCCTGTCTGTGCAGTAGCCCAAATAAACTTACTGTAGGTATCAATGCTCACATGCACATACTTCAGCCTACCAAAACTTGGAACATGGGTGATATCCATCTGCCAGATTTCATTTGAACTTAACCCCCTTGGATTTACTCCAATTCCTAAACCTTGACCCCCATTGTGATGACTGCATATGGGGCAGGAACGGACAATTGTTGTAGTCTCTGCTATGGGCAATTTGAATTCTCTGGCTAATCCCTTTGCATTCTGGTGAAATTTGCTATGGGCCTCTCTTGCTAAAACGTGTTTACTGATAGGTGAGGTCTGCATGGCAGGAGTCATCACTAATCTATCAGCTCTCGCGTTTCCTTCCCCTAGGCCCTGTTCCCATTTGTGACTCCTAATATGGATAATTGAATAGGCCTCTGTTCTTAGCCTGATTGCCTTTTTTAACTGCAATAACAACTCATACAGTCTTTTATTCTGTACTTCTTTTACGGTGGCATCCTCAATTCGGGAAGCTACTCCTGCTACATAGAGGGAGTCGGTTACCACATTCAAAGGATCTTTTAGGTTAACCATTGCCCATACTACAGCTAAAAGTTCCAATGTCTGGAGGCTGTCCTTATCATCTGCTTCCAGCAGATGCTGCTGCCATTGTCCT